>NC_135773.1:2125977-2137432 GCF_028453695.1 Augochlora pura | reverse complement strand
GGGTAATTGTCATCAGACTTGCGACTACGAGCTGGGCCTATCTTCGCAATAATTGATTTCGGTGGACACCTGGCGGCGGTCTACCTGCTTTGGCTGGACTACGGGCATGGAATAGTAGGTTTATGGAATGGTAATGGAATGGTTTTATAGGGAATTGCAAATAAACTTGAAATAGTAATTACGTATGAATATTACGTTTGAATATGAATATTAAAATTTATTTGGTATCACGTATGAATAATAAAAGGGCATAGCCGATTAAGATGGTCAAAACTGCCCTTAGAGGTTTTTCAATGAGTCATACACCGTTCGATCGCTGACCAATAAAAACTCATCTGTGCAAAATTTTAACTGTCTAATTTTTCCTGTTCTGGTAGACAAGACTGGAGTAAATAATTTTACATCGTGCTCACATTTGGGAATTAATTACTATGATATTCTGTTGAAAGTTAGGAATAAATTTATGATGAATGATCTCAACTCAATTATAAAGTTATATATAATTAAATTACCTTCTATCTAAATTATATAGTGACATATTATTAAATTACCTTTTATCTAAATTATATAGTTATATATAATTAAATTACCTTCTATCTAAATTATATAGTCATATATAATTAAATTATCTTCTTATTCCTCACGTGTCTAATCTGTGTAACTCGAGAAATTCCTGTCGTGGCAGTTTGTATTTGCGTGCGATTGTCGCTCGCGCCTCTATCAGAATGCTCGCTCGATAGGAATCGATTTGCTACCGCGCGGCGGCAAACCGGGTTCGATCAGCGTGTACTCGTAATGCGCTCGAATTTTTGTCGCGACATTCGGAAGTATTTCCGAACGAAATGGTTTTAATTTGCAGCCGACGATATTGCGAGCGGTCCGGGCGCTTCAATGGAAACGAGTTTCTGTTATTCCTCGCATGCTTTTTGATAGAACTCGCGGCAGGATGCCCGGCGTAATTGCATTCTGAGAAGTTTTCGTGGAACGTGAGCACAAGGAGCGCCGCAATAAGATGCGAAAGAAAACGCGTATTCGGGAGTCTGCGGCGCCGGTTCGAGTGGAACGAACGCAATTGGGCAGCGATGAAAGGATCAACCGCGGAGTATGGAGAAACCCGGGCCTCGTAAAAAATTTTTCCCATCGAGCTCACGGGGCGGGATCCGGTGTTAGCGTTAACGAAATTCGGATCTCTCGAACGGCCATTTCACTTCGAAATGTAATCAGGACTGACAGGCGATCGCGATCTTTAGTACGTCGGAAATTCAAGATTCAAGATTCGAAATTCGGAACAGTATTTCTGTCACGTGGCTCTGTTTCGCAGAGATTCGTAATTTATATCATTCCTTCCATACATCGAATAACATATTTTAAGTTTCATTAAAGTAATAGGTAATCGTATAATATGTTACCTTTTCGTGATTTCGTAAAAGTAACTCTTTTTCTTATTAAAATAAAATTACCCATGTGAACAAAAGTAAACAGACTATATTTTTAAAAAATAGTTAAATTATGAATTAATATTTTATATTAAATTTTTCAAAAATAATTGAAACATGAATAGATTTTTTAACTATAAAACTACATTTTTATCGCAAAGGGTTAAGCAGTAATCGATTACATATTTTCTGGTCACTTTTATAATTGATTTCGAAAATCAAATTTTTCAGTTTGTACAGAGCGAAGAAAGAGTAATCATTAAACGATGAATGATCATTATGTTAATCGCGAATCATCAATCAGGTTACTTTCAGCCAGCCCTGACACGTATAGAGTATTTCATTGCGAGATTCCGGGGGATCGCATTAAAATGCAAATAGCGTGCCGGATATTCATTAAAAATGTTTCGCCTGTGAAAGTGGATCGTCGCGCGGGAAGAATTGTTCGTTCCCGGCTACCGACGCGAAACGGCCGCGGCTCGATAGAAAAATGATCGCCTTAGCTCTCGGGCTCTGCCGCGCCGACGGGTGAAAGTAATCTTTCGATTCCGCGTCTGCCACGTATGTCCTCCCGGAGATACCGGGTCGGCTGCTTTTCATAATCGGAATCATATTAGGGGGGGGGGGAATCGCGCGGGGAGACTTAAATTCCCCGCAGCGTCATCTCCGCGGGTTCTGATTAATAATTACGTTAAAGCCACCGAGTCCTCGGGCAGTGTCGTACCTTCCGACAGATTATGATAATGTAGTCCGTTTTGAACTCCGAGGAAATTTTCCGCGAGGAGTGCCCGTCCGCGCATAAATATGGAAGAGGCTGATTGAAGGGAGGCGAGGGAGTAGATCCCGCCGCGCAAGCTCCGTGTTGACTCAAAGGAACGGTGAAAAGGAGCGGAAGATGGAAAACGAAGAAAGAAGAGCCGCGATAAAGCAGCAGCCCTCGAACGGCTGCTTTCGCCATCTCCCTCTTTTTCCCCATTTATCTCTCTCTCCCTCTCTCTTTCTCTCTCTCTCTCTCTCTTGCTTTCTCTCACTCTTGCTTTCTCTCACTCTTTCTTTCTCTCTCTCTCTCTCTCTCTCTCTCTTTCTTTCTCTCATTCTTCCTTTTTCTCTCTCTTCCTCTTTCTCTCTCTCTCTCTCTCTCTCGCTCTCGCCCCCCGGCTGAAAAACCAGCAGGGAGAAGAAAAAATAGAAAGAGAGAACGCCGGGAAAGAATTGCCGCGACGATTGAAGCGGTCCGTTTGGGACCAGGTGTGGCTCGATTGTCACGTAATGCGCGCGGCTTAAGTTTATCCAGCGCGGCCCGGTTTGCCGCTTAAAACCTGCCCGGCTGAATATTCTTTAATAAAACCGCGCACGTCACGCCGCTCACAATCCACGCGAATCAGCCGCCATTGTGCGCTGATTCTGAGTCAACAATTTCACCTGATTTCCATGGACTCCCGGTTTCGTGCCGGGGACCGTCGGGCTTGACGAGCTCGTTTTCTGCGTGTCGCCGTAAGAATCGATGAATTATTTGGAATCGAGGGTGCGCCATGGCCGGAGACTGGCTCTCGCGGAGCCCCGTGCTGCTCGATAGCCGCTTATAGTTTAACGGTCGCTTTACTCGTCGTGGATAAGCAAAATTGTAACAACTATGTTACCGAAACGCGTAGGCAAGATAGAAACCTTGACAGAATCAAAGCAGATAAAAATTTAACGGATGTAATCGTTTAAACCTCTGCACTCCGAACCATTCTGCACGTTGGCTACTCGACTCGATTTACAGATCCTCGTATTATTTAGTATAATTTCGGAACCAAGTAACAACGTCTTATAATGATATTGGACTTATATGAATTGGGTGACATCGACGAATGTATATTTGCAAAAAATCAGTATTTATATTACAAATTAAATTATTTATATTATAAATAACTTAATTCTCTGCAATCACTAACAATGTATAATAACTTTAATGTTCCATGAGAGGGGACATCCGACTGATATGCTAGAATTATAATGGGTACAGGAGAGGGTACAGCGAAGTGCAAAGAGTTAAGTATAGCGTTTATACGTAATAAAAAACTGTCTGACCGAGGATACAAAATCTAGAAATAACACAGAGAGACAAGTACATATCATTTTCCATGGTTTTTGCATCGTGTAGATGCGAAGTTGAGTTTATTTGCCGTGTACAATTCTAAAAATCCTCGACCGATCTGTTTATTTGTTGTTGCATTCGAATCAAGATCGCATTGGTTATTATTTCCGTCCATGGTATGGCAAGTAACAAAGTGAGCGTGCCGCGGGCGTACAACTTTCCATCGGCGTCGAATTGTACCGCGGCGGTGAATGTTTCAGGAGACGGTGCTTCATTCCGGTTGAATCGCGACCGCGGAATTTATTCTAACGGATTTGAACCGTTGAAAGCGGGCACGACCGATGTCCGCGGCACTCAATTAGATAAAAAGGCCGCGGACGCGCGACGGCACTGCGGAAGCCGGCTAATCAGATCGGGAAGACAAAGCTCGGGTCGCATCGTTCCGGCCAGATTGCGGGATATTATTTAATGGGCCGTGTTCCTGAACACGAAGGTCTTCCTGCGAGCTCTTTAGCCGTAGGATTAAGTAAAACGCTGGACGCTCCTATTCCCGGCGCAACAGGTGAGACGCTATGTCATTTTTTAACGGACATCGCTAAGCATGTGCTGCGAGGCCATTCATCGAAAATTTATGTGGCTTGTTCGTCTGGAAGAGGTAAAAAACCGCCGGAGAGGGATCCCCGATGCAAATGACCCGGCATTATTCACCTTTTAATATTGTATTAACCGACCGGCCTCGGGTCGGCCGCGCGAGCGAGGCAGCGGCGAGGCAGCGGCGAGGCAGCGGCGAGGCAACGGCAACGGCGCCGGGCGCGTCGCGAGCGCCGAGGAGGTCCGTTCCGCTCCGTCGAAAAATCTCGACTCGGTTCCCGAACGATAAATCTTTCCCTCCACCGCCCTCGATACTCGAGCGAAGGCAACGCGAGAGCTATCGAGTCCCGGACTAGGACGAACGCTCGTTGGATAATCTATTAATGCCGGAAGTCGTCCAGGTGCGTTTAAAATGCAGGAAGCTTGGCGTGCCCGCGCAGGGATTGAAGTTGGCGCGACGCCAGTCTGCTAAGTGGTCCACGTTCCCCAACGGCACACGCTCTGCCTGTGCCCTCCGCGCCGCGACGAGCCCGGACGGTCTTAGGCGAGTTCGCCGGGCTCTCTCTCTCTCTCTCGTTGCATTCGTACGCATCCGCACGTACCGGCCGGTGCTGCACTTTTCGCATCGGCAAGCGACACACCGTGTGTGCCACCCTTTTAATCGGCCCCACGATCCGGCCGATTTATATTTCACCAAAAGGAAATTAACCTCCGGGGTTCGCGCTCCGATTTGTGTCCGGCATCGGTCCCCGATCAGCCCCGATACCCGTGACACGGTTCACCTTTTTATGGCGCAATTACCGGGCATTCTGCGTACAGAGGACGGGAAATTCAATATCCTTTGGTGCGCCGTAATGAAATTCATTCCATCATTCGTTTATTCGCGGGAAAAGTCCTTTAGCGCAAGAGGGAATCCACGCTGAAACGGAAAATAACGGTATTGTTGCGGTAATTTTTGGTTGCGCGTTGAGAGTGGTTATATAAACCTACTTATTATTACTTAAATACCTATATACCTATTTGCCGGTAATTTTTCCAATTTTTAAATTTTATTCTAATTTTTACGATTTTCATAATAAGGGTCCATAATCGGTGTTATTTTCTTATCGATATTATATTTACTGGCCTTATAGTATATCCTATAAAAGCCAGGGATCTCATCGTTACGAACCTTTAATGACTCCTACCTGATTGGAATATCGTAATAATACCGGCATTTACTTGCCTGGGTACAAAAGGAGATAATACGTAGCAGAAAACAGAAATTATAATTAGGAATTGTACGAAATTATTACGAGGAATTGTACGAATTTGTTGAGAGAAGTTATATAAAATTATCAAGGGAAACGATGCGAAAGAATATTAACCCCTTGCACTATGATTCCTTTCACGCTACGTTGATCAGCACTTATTTGTTCTTAATATTCTCTTCAATAGGATCAGACAATTTTCGTTTCTTTTATCGTCTTTATACATTTTCGTTTTTAGATTTTAATAACAGAAGAATTGATTTTTATTTCGATATATTATAGAAGAAATTAATAATATATTCATACTTACTAGATCTTGCATGAAATCTGTATCAAGAGCCCGACTCGTTATATGTGTATTGTACTTATTATTATTGTTTAGGAAGAATAATGTAAAAATTAAGATTAATATTCAAATGAGAGACTGAATTGGATAGCGAAATTAATTAATGGTTAATGTAGTGCCATCATCAGGGGTTAGATTATTGTTATTAAATCATTTATATGATTTTGTAGAATAAAATTATTTTAATAGAATTTTGCACTATAATAATAGCGCAAGGGGTTAATTGTCTCGCGCGAACGATGGGTCTTTATTTCTTTTTGTAGAATTCCAGAAATCTTGAATCTCAAGAATCTCAGGATACCTAAGAATTAGCCGATGGTATTGTTAGCGTTGCGCGGATGACGGTCTAATTCGCTACGACCGGACGAAATTGGGAATCGCGGAAACGGTTGGCGTCGAATGGAACGACTCGACGCCACGGCTGCTTAATTAACATTATGTACACGTTAGCAGATTTGCTCGTTAGAGCCCCGTGTCTATCGTGTCTTTGTTATCGTCGCCGGTTACGCGGACGCGTTCAAAGGTATTACAGCTTACCGTTATTATTAGCAAGCCGAGACGCGTGCTTTCGCTAATTATACACGAAATCGATTAAACGTAACACGGCGGAATACGCGGAGGCGGAGGCAACGTCGAATTTAATCGCGTTACACGCGCACTCCAGGTGTAAAATATGATCCACCGAGCCGAGGGGCCGCGCCCGCAAGTCGCGCGCAGTTTACGCTCGAACGGTTTGTTTGCCGTAGTTACGCTGATAATCGTGACGCTTAGTTTAGAAGTCACAGAACACTCACGATCTCTGACTTCCTCCCCGTTCGGAGCCGCGACCCTTGAATTCAAACTAGTTCGAGCCGTCACGGCCCGATCCTGAAAGCCCAACAATTTATACGAGGACCGTCAAATTCAGGATTCGTTCGTTTGTTCTGAAAAATGGTGGACCGTGAAACCGCCTATTTATTCTTAACCTTTTAGGCACGGCTGGATTTTAAACGAATAAAGTTTTTCATAACTAAATTATCACTTTTCTTAATATATATTTTTTCCGTATAACTATATTTGGTATTAATTATATATATTCCTTTCTTAGTGTACTGTACATATAAACTTTCACTTTAATCGCTTACTTTAATAATTAACAAAACAATTGAGTAAAACACGAAACATTCACAAAAGTAACTATAGTGACGCGTCGTGCCTAGGAGGTTAACCCTTTGCACTCTGAGGCACCACTAAAATTATTCTATTACATTCCAAAATAATTTTTATAAGAATAAGGTTCAGCTCTCAAAAATGATTAACTAGTGAAACTGTTGCTACGAGTCGCAAGAATCAATTTCAATAAAAGTGAACATTATAGCATAGGACAAAAATACTATGAGCCAGGAAAATTATTTCATATTTACAGTTAAAATGGCTTCGAGTATAAAAGGTTAATTCACATCAATTGCTTATTGCCGGTGAAACTGTTCAAAGCCCAGATATGCAGAAAATAAAAATTAAAAATGAAGAAAATAAGAATTAGAAATTTAAATGTAGAAAATAAGAAAGGAAAAATGTCGAGATGTGCGGAAAATAGAAATGAAAAATGTAGATATACAGAGTATAAAAATTAAAAATGTAGTTGAGCAGAGAATAAAAATTAAAAGTTGATATGTGCAGGAATTAAAATCAAACGTATCGTAGATTTGTAGAAAGTAGCAATGAAAAATATCGTAGATATGTACAAATTAAAAATGTCTCAACAAAATTGGTGTTGAACCGGCATTTTATACTATTAATTCTAACAATGCATTTTCATGAATAAAATAAGTCATATATTAATGCACTGTCTTGAATTTCCTTCTTGGTTTATATAATACATAATCTTTAATGTACGACGTCATTAACACACATTTAACGTCAACTTTGTATAGTTCGCAATCGATTCGTCCGAAAGTAGTAGATAATTCTTTAATCCTATAGACATCGAGCAAATTCACCTCTGCTCTGTAGAATGCAATGCTTCTTCCTCCGTGTTAGCACTCCAATTTATTTACTTGTAGTTTAATCTAGAGACTAATCTAATCGCGACCCCTTCAGTAAATCATTATTAGGAATCCGCGCGGCGACTCCCAAAGCGATTCTTATTTAAATCGCTCGTTCAGAAGAGCCTCGCCGGCAGACCGTTAATTGGAGTTCGATCAGCAAAAGAATCCTCTTCAGGCTACACCTGCTTAGTTCCTCGCTCAGCTATGCTCCGATGTACAGTTGTCGACGTTGGATTACTTTCCTAAAACAGAGATAGCATTATCTTTATGACGTCAGAGTAAAGAATATGTGTAAGTTGCATTACTATCGTTTACAATCTGTAAAGAATCATAAACAATATAAAAATTTCGATAGAGATGTTTGCGCATTTCAATTAGGGGGAATCGGCCCTGCACTTTCCTCAACTGATTTTTCTAAGCAACGAACAGTAATTAAATCGACGATTTTATCACGATATGCAACACCTGTCAACATGAAAAATACACAGTTCCATTAAAAAGCGAATCAAGGTCATCCGAATATCATGAAAACACTTTGAACTAGCAAAAATTCGTGACCGACATTTGACGTCACTCTGGAAATAGAGCATGGTCTGTTTGAAACATCCCTTGAAACGAACTATAATTTACGAGATTGACTGCTTCAAATGGGACATTTAACACTAGAAAGACGGGAACTTGAAGACGGGAAAATGACTGCTTTTCGGCAATATAGATATAACATATATATATATACCGGAAATGAAGGAGGAGGGGGGCAACAACAATGATTAATAAACACATTTATATGTTGTAGAAAAAGTCACAAAATTATAAGAAGCTGTGTCATTATTTACATAATTATTTTTCTAATTGAAATTGAAAATCAGTCAAAATGACTTGCTTGGGCAATCTAGTTGTTAATATAGTCTAAGGTCGGAGCATAAAGGAGAAACAGGTATCGTTCCGGCCCTTTTCACCGCGCTCGCGTCCGCCGGCTCGCCCCGCGTCGTTCTAGCATCGCTTAGCATTTCGCTCGGTCGTTTTTCGATCTGTCGACGGGGAACGGAATCGTGCCGGGCATAATCACGTGTAATCGCTCACGTGTGAAGCTCCGCGAGAGCCACATGCACGCACCGTTGCCTCGCTACGTGAAACTCCCAATAGATATACATATAGACAGAAGCGGGGCGCGCTGGCGAGCGCGGGCGCGGGCGCGGGGCACCGCCGGGTATCCGAGCTGCTTCTCGAAAACGCTATTCCACTCGAAGGTTATTCATGCGCTGCTAAATCAGTAATCGAGCGTGCGGCGCGGAGTTGAAATATGAGAGCGTAATGCGCGCGCGAGGAGGAATAGATTCGCGCGATTTAGTCACAGCAAACTGCGGGAGCACTCTCGCGCCGGCCATTCAATGGCACCGAGGTTTCCCTCCGCGACCGCTTCCGCCGCGCCCGCGGAAAAAGAAGAGACCGCGCGCGCTTCTGCACAACAGTAAATTCATAATGACCGCGGGATCCGTACTTGTGCGTCCCCGGAATTCGAATTTCGCGGATCCCCGTGTCTCGCGCGTTCGTCGAAATCCTGGATCTCGCGGAGGAACGTTTCCCGGTTAGGCGATTCACATGAAACTGAGGGATCACTTTTAGGATTGAGTGGATTTTTTATTAGATCTTAGTAGAATCGCTTTTTTCGAGCATCCTTCACTTCATCTTAAATTATTTCTCAATTCGTAGATTCTAAAAATACGCATTTTGTCGTCCATTTTTTTATGTGAACGATATTCGATGAATAAGCCTCCCGTTGCAAGATAGCTCGCTGTACTTGAGTCTGTTCCTTATAACTACCCAAAGTGAAATAATCATTAAATTATTTATTTATTTATTTATAAATGCTTTAAACCAGATGTTTTATTAGCAAATAAAATTGACGATTGTCGAAACTATGAGTCTTAAAAATTCGATTTGAATTGTCTAAATTCGACAGAGATGCAACTTTAATATACTTAAATATCATTTGATAAGCTCAATAGTGCAATAGCTATAATTCTTGACTACATTGAAATCTACAATGCCACGCAGAACAATTGATCCCGCGAAGTGGCGATTGCCGCAAAAGTGTTAACATCAACACGAAATAGTATCGGTGATTTAGATCGCCACGAGATTCCAGCGATTTCCTTGGTTGCGAGAGAGAAATGAAAATTCTGTACGACGACTGATCATCGGTCGCGTTCCGGAAGCTATTCTATTCTCGTGGACATCCAAGTATCGTAGATGGTGGTTCGAGGAACGGAGCCAGCCCGGTCCCCATAACCCAACAATGCTAGTCCGTGGCTCAGACAGGAAAATCTGCTTAGTAAGCATTGCGTCTCGCCCGGCAGCGGCGATATTATGAGTCGGCGCTGGACGTATCCCACGAATCGATTTCTCAAATCCGCGCCATTGGGGCCCGGCGAAACGAGACGGATGAGGAATGGCCGCGGCGGAAATTAGATTTCTCAGTAATTAAATTATCCCCACCCCCGCGAGCGGCCGCGCGCGGAATCGGTACGATCCGCGGCGGCCGGTTGCGCGTCGCGCGAGCGAGCGAGCGAGCGAGCGGACGCGGAATTAAAGCTGTTCTTATTTTGACGGCCGGCCGACGCGACCGTATCAATTATCGTCGGAGGTGCCATTACGGCGAAACACTTCGCGGCCGGTGAGTTTCCGACCGGTCTAATGCCGCGCGGCGCCGGGTTCACGTTACATTAGACTTGTCACGTAAATGGATTCGCTGTAACGTCGACATTACCGTGACGGTGCTCGACAAAGTTCAAGGTAGAGACCCGTAGATAGTGGAATTTAATGGAACGCCATGCGAACGGACGGTTCTCCTCGGCCGTTACAGCAAACATTCTACGGTTTTTAATTGAATGTGCACCGGTGTAAGAATCGATAAAGGGCGGAGCGTTTTATCACTCGGGGTCCCTTTGCTCGTCCTCTTTGTTTTCTGTCTCCTGGCGATCCCTTTCGCCCACCGCTCGTTCATATCCCAAAATAGATTCGTACTTATTCCTCTATTTATTTTATAATACGTGATCCACCGTCATCGTATCAAATCCTGGATTCGCGTGTTTTTATTAACCGTGTTTCTTGTTTTAATGGATATCGACCCGGTAAAGATTCTCTGCAGGAGAACCGAACTGTTTTATTAAATCCAGGCTTGATTCGTGAAAGATAAACGCGCTTGCTGCCAGAGAGAGAGATCACCAACGCTCTGCATCGCGTAATTATTTTAATAACCCATACTTGGCTAACGTGTGCTTTTACTGTTGTAACGCAATTGTTAATAATCACCGTTATTATACGTCGGAGGTAGATGACCAAGAAACTGCACCTTTTTATTATACGCTGCACACTTCGCACGATAATTGGGTAATGAAAATCTTCGGTACCTGGCGCTCTGTTTTAATAGTAATTAAATGCGAAAGTTCTCGTCTTTCTGGAATAACTAGCATGATTTAGCTGTCCGTCTAAGGATGCTTGCGAGCAGAAATAATAGTAGAAAAATTCTATTTCTAGTCATATTTTAAATTCATGTTTATGGTGGTTTATAATAAAGACAATAATTCTTTTCTAATAGAAATTATAAACTATTTTTTTTCTTAACCCTTAACTGGTGTATATTGTTTTGTAACAACGTCACTCGATTAATGTATACTTTCTGCTAAAAAATATCCGACAAAAACGTTTCTACAGCGCTAAGA
>NC_135773.1:1918256-2125877 GCF_028453695.1 Augochlora pura | reverse complement strand
TGAATTTCACTACAACTGTAAAAGAATTAACATGCCATCCTCTGTCATCAATATTATGTTCCTAGTTTCAGATTCGTTAATTGAATAGAATTACCATAGAAAAATTACACAATAGATTTCTGAGAATAAAAATTGGACCGCGAGCGCGTCCGTTCGCGCCACCTAATACAGCTTCATTAGCGCAGTTTGTTGCACCCGTGTCCCCGCTAATAAAACGAAGTTTCGCCGGTCCCCGGCGACGCGTCGAACAATTGCTGGTCGCGCCCTACGCAAAATGTAAATACAGTCTGACAGATGAGTCAGAGCGCGGTGAACGAACAAGCGGCTCGCGCATTTGAATATCGGCATGGAATTCGAAATCAAGACGGACCCGGGGAAAGATCGTAGAAAAATATCGGGTAAATTTCCCAACGAAAATCGAATCCCGCGGCGCGTAGCGGAGCGGCAGCGACGCTGATCGGATTTTACGGCCACGGTCCGGCCCGGCCCTCCTATCACAATTCGTTTAATCAACCGACAATGGAGCGGCCGGGGAACGAATTGTCATACGGCGGGGTACCCGGTGTTCGACGCTATCGAAACATTACAGAACGGTAACGGCGACGATCGTGTACTCGGCGCGAGAGCAAACATGACGGATTAGAGAGCATTGTTGTAAGGAATTCTGGGATCAGACCGGGCTGCCGTCGCCGTTCGTTCTCGGCCGGAGACCGTCGGAAGTGGACGAGAAGGTAGTTTGGATTTTGATTGAGGTCGGAAGTGCGTCGAAGGGATGAACCAATATCCATTGTTGGGTTTGCAGAACTTCGATGCCGCGGCCCCGTCTATCGTACGCTAAATAACGATTCGCTTCGGCGCTCCATGGCCGGCCACCATCTGGCCATTAATACCATGATGAAAGCTTCCCTACGTCTAGTTTGTTCTTCCAGTTTCTACCGTTCCAATCTACGTACATTATAATTTACTGTTACTGTAACTGCCTTAGTCGAATTCTCTTCATTTTCAACCAGTATTGCTATATATTAGACTTTTCTGACGCTTGTATAACTCTTTCAAAATCTCTGTTATCATCGCAATCAAATCTTCCTTTACTTCTTTTATTTATTAATCTTAGTTACACATTATAATTCTGAACCTTTAATATTGTTAAAAATCGCACGATGATGGCTGGATCAGTACTAGCAATAATCAAGTGATACATAAATTAATGGAAGTGAAATGCTATAGATTCTAGTATACATCATGCGAAACCTAGCTATTGGTTACTATAGTCCATCACGCCTGAGTTAATACATAAAATATACAAAGAAACTCGAAGACCATCCGAATCAATTGGCAACAAACTTATTGGATGAAAGGACTAAAATGAGAAGATTAAAATGCAACAAGCTAATGGACTTCAACAGATTTATTCACATAAACTCAAATTTTACACGAACTCTACTTGATCCAGTTCTCATTATAATTGGCGCAAATTACTGAACGAACACCTGCAAGATATTATTAATCGTCAATTAACCAATTTCACTTATCGCTCGTTCGTAAATTATAAATTGATATCGATAAAATAAAAATAAAAATTAATACAACGTTTCAACCTCTTCGCTCTCAATGAAAGGATGTAATTTCTAATTGTTCTATCTCACGTCCACTGCAATCGCTGGCATAACAAACGCAGTTGCGCTTAATTTCAGCTCCTTTGAACTGATCTACAAAAACGTGAATTTGCATAAAGTCCGTTGCCCTTCTATCTTTAGTGCTCGCCAAAAGGAAAATCTTGTTCTGGAAACTCGAATATGAAAATGTCTTCCTTTACAGTCGCGTATCCGTAGACAATGGGCACCGTGCGACGAAGAGTTGAAACGTTTTTAGAGAGACGGAGCTGCGAACGAGTGCTTTTTCCATTTTTTCCATCCCCCGTTTTATATCCCGGCGCACCGTATCCATCGGCGATCACCGGCGAAACCATCGGATCCCGAAACTTTCGATTCCGTCACATCCCTTTGTTTCACGAATCGGCGACGATCGGCGAGAGTTTACGAGTTGTCGGCTCGTCTTCGTCCATTCCACCATCACTGACTAGACTTTCCTCTCTCTCTCTCTCTCTCTCTCTCTCTCTCTCTCTCTTCCTCGCTGTCGTTCTCTCTCTTCCTCTCTGTCGTTCTCTCTCTTTCTCTCTGTCGTTCTCTCTCTTTCTTTCTGGCGTTCTCTCTCTCCTCGCGCTCTCTCTTTCCCCGAAAGGCAGAGCCTTCATTGTCGAATGCTGACTAGTCTTGGTTTTTATCACTGGCCCTCGGGGATCGCGTAGACATCCGGGGTTCGGCGAAAGTAGGTTCGCCATCTTTCCGCAGGTTTGACGAGTCTCCGAGGGGACATCGGTAACTTGACAAGCTATCCGGTCCAGCTCCGACAGTTTTGTGCCTTCCGCTGCACCTGAACACCAAACCGCCCTTGTCGCTGCTAAACACGGTGTTTCGGACATCTATTTGTCACCGAACTATCAATTCTCTTTGTTTAGTCCCAGATATACGGTACCTATACCGATTGTGGCCGGTGTACCGTTTCTGATTGATATTATTATCCATATTTTCTTCATTGAAGTTGGTTACAATTCCAAGCGATCCACAGTACTTAGTAAACATAGTACTAGTAATATAGTAATTAGTATAATGTAGTATTAGTAATATAGTGATTAGTATAATATGATACTATTGATAATATAGTAATTAGTATCATGTTGAACTAGTAATATAGTAATTAATATGATACAGTACCAGTAATATAGTAATCAATATAATAAAGTACCAGTAATATAGTACTAGTAATATAGTAATTAGTATAATATAGTACTTAATAAGTAGTAAATACAAAGTATACTGTTTCTAGTGGACAGGTACTATCGAGAAAAAGATTATTCTACATCGTAAAATATTTTAGAAAAAAAAATAATGCAATTGCGTATTTTTTCTGGGATAAACGTAAAAGTAGTATAGCTACATTTATTAACTAAACTTTCGAAATATGGAGAATTACGATTACCCAAACAAAAACTCAAAAAGAGGAAAACGAAAGAAACTAGAGGCACAGAAAAATACGAAGAATGGAGGGAACAAGAGAAACGTAAAAGGACGTCGCGGAAAGAGCGCGTAAAAAATACGTAAAACTTTTCACAAGGTTTTTGTATACCACAAAGTAAAATACGGAGAAGCGAAATTTTTATAAAATTATTTTCCATTTGAATCACTCGTATCCTTTCTTATCCCAAATTTATCAAAGCCGTTTTAACTCTAAATTAAAAATAGTTTTTCTCATCTACGGTATCTCATATAGTTTGGTTTATTTTCTGCATACGAAATTAAGTCTTGCGACTCGTACAACGGTTCCACTTTTGACAGTATTTAAACGTTAACAGATCTGATAATACAAAAATCACTTTGAAACGCGAATAACAATTTTGCAGCGGTGCCTCGGAGTCGTCGCTCCGGCGCAAATGGTTAAATGTTTGAAATCGGAGAACGCGGCTATCGAAGCTAGTGAAACGCTCGTTCGAAGAGCAGAAGTTAAAAAACACCGGGAAACGAGATTGCAGAGCGAGCGTAACTTTCGTCGCAACACCGTTCAAAGTTTCCGCAAACACGCGGGAAAAAGGAATTGCTTAACAATGGCCGATGGAAGGGACTCGGGAGATATATTATTCCTTAATCAGCCCGGTAATTTATGGGTCGCGACTTATCGGTATCGGTAGTTTCCCCCGGCCGAAACTTCTGCGCCCGGTTGTTCGAGCACAGTTGCTCGCGTATCGCAGCCGCATTTGCCTGGACAAACATTTTTCCCGGCGGAAAGTTCTTAATACAACCCGGGTTGTGTTTTACGATCCGGGGGCGATTCCATGGCGCGGCGCCGGCTGCCGGCACTGTTCCCCGAATAATTCGCTGCTAAAGTATTCAAGCGGTCGCGTGTGTACAGAGACGGTCTGGCATAATTAAGATTCATCCCTGAACGTCCGCCGAAAAAAAAAAAGAAGGAATAAGTAGCCGGGGAAAAAGTGGCCGGCTTGTTAATCCTTGTAGGCGCTTCGGTCAACATGCTAACAGTCGTCTCGAGTGCCACTACGATAGCCTAGGGTCGGTAACGCCCGGCTGCCGCTACCGGCTGATCGTGTGCGACGTCGTGTGCGGCACAGGAGCCAATTACTGTGCCCTGTTACAAGCCTTCACGAGTTTCCGCTATTAAAAAGAACCTCAGCGATTTAAACGATATTTCTTTCACCGATATTTGACGATTTAAAAGATATAAATTATGTGTATAATAATTATTATATACATTAATATCTAATACATATAATAATTATTTAAATTATTAAAGTTCTATATATCAGCATCAACATATTGTCTTATAAATTATTCCTCAGTTCTTCAGAAAGCTTCTTACATTCTTGACTACTCCTTTTTATACTTGATTAAATCTAATAGCTTCGAATAAGAAGGTTACATTAATTATTTGCTTCTTCGAAATGATTCTGATTCCAATTTTAATTGGTATATACGTACTCTGAAGTTTTAGACAGTATTGCATAATTGCAGCCAAATTTTCTTCAGTATAATTTACCGTCCGGTTTCTTTCGGTATAGTTACGTGCACAGTTTCCACACGGCCGGCGGAGTAAATGTCGGGGGCACAATACGTCGCTAAGCATATCGCGCTGTCATGTCTTGGTTAGTTTCGGATCGTTAGCAGAAGGTGCAGACACATGCAGTACGAGGGTAGGTGAAGTATTGCTTACGTGGAACTAGGCTCGGAGCGTTGCGCTCCTCGCAGTATCGAGCCGCGCGCTGAAAAAGAAAAGCTCGGAAATTCTTGGGTTCGCGCAGTCGAATGGGTTTTCGTTGCTTCCGCGTTGATAATTCTATGGTTCGCACGAACAACTCGGGGACGTCGTCGCGTTGACCCGCTGGTATTTTATTCGCGCCACCGCCCCGGCGGAATTTCTTAGATTGTCGCGCGGTACAGTCCCGATAAAAATCATTTCCGTCGAGATAGAGCAATTAGCTTGAAATTGCTCGACGCGTGATTACCTGCAGTTTGCGACCCCCTTCCGGTCGTGTATTTTCGTTGTTGCCATGGAAACGGCAATTTTACGTATAGTTTACGTTATTTATGACACGGTTGTTTAAAACAAGAGATCACCGTGTTCCAATAATTCTAAAAACATTCGCTGTCGGAATAATTTCATAATTAATTTTAAAATATAAAAACCGTGGAGTAAAAAGATAAATCATTTTCTTAAATTATATTTTGGTTTGTGACACGCTTCAATGTTGCGAAAGCATTTCGTTGAGAGAAATAGAAAAGTGGGAGTCTACCGGACCGCGTGTTCGTGAAAATATTTCGCGACACTCGAATAAACTCTCGATCTCGTAATTTTCACGTACTAGTGCGGACCAGTCGCTGTCAGTGGCTGGTAGTTCTAGTGTTAAGTGGTTCACCATGAATACCTCATGCGCATCTGTAACAGAGTATTATAGGACCCCCGTACCCGCGGGTAGCGTGTACCAGGTTACGTGAAACCGCGGATAATAGCAAACCATATAGTATATACCACCCTGGCAAAGTTAAATTGATAAACTGCGAACAGTAAACCATTGTTAACACTACACCCAGTTCTAACAAGACCCAGTGTACACTCCGTGTGCATTTTCTCTATTTTTCTACTGATAGTGTTCACTTGTGAGATTTTACCCTCTTCATAAAAAATAATGCAAAGTACTGTAATAACATTGTGTAGAGAACTAAAAAATGACAGGAAAGTCGATCGTCTATTGAAGTTTTCCGGTTACACATTTTCCAATAAATATCATTTAAAGTAATGGAGACCATTGGAATTATTATTTTTAGGAAGCAAGTATTGCTGAGCCGACGAAACCTTTTATTTTTTGAGAGACTATTCGAATGTATAAAAAAAACAGTTAGCCCAACGTAGTGCTATTTTATTCAACGTTATCAGAAAAAATAAGAAATATTACTTTTAAGCAGAAAAAACATTAATCGTCTACCATAATTACGTATTAACTGTTAGCTGATTCAAGTGACGTATACTTCATATAAGACCTTAAAATAAAAACCAAGAAAAAAGTGATATTTATAGCATGCCTGCATTCACTTAATCGCTTAAACATTAACGACAAGAGAACAGAATTTTCTTTCGCCTTAAAAAGGTACGTAAAAGTGGGTCATAGGATTAAAGATTCGCATTACCCGCGAAGAATCATTTAACCATTCCCAGCGTGGTCCGAATTGAATTCGAAGCCCCGGCCAATTGAAAGCGATACGTTCGCGGGCGTTCCGCAGTTGCGTTTTATTTTTCAATAGATCCGCATCTAACGGGGGACGCACGCCATAACGGTCCAATTCATTAAGGCATACCTTTCCGTTTCCGTCTAACGAAAGTGCAATTAGAAGCATGCAAAGCGGCCTCGCCTCGCCTCGCCTCGCCTCGCCGTTTATATCGGCGCGCGGCGGCGGCGGCGGCGGCGGCAGAAGACGCCATTTGAATTGTGAAATGCTTGGAGGGATTCCAATATTAACTGGTGGAATGCCGCTGGAAATAATGGAAAGGAAATGGTCCCCGGTCCGCGGCGACGGCCGAGGAAACGACTTTCCCGGATAAACGAGTGGCTACCGTTCGCCCGGGTGTATCGTTGAAATGCTATCGGGCCCCGAAAAAGAAAAAATAAAACAATCGCGGTGAAACGGTAGACGCGGAGGGGAACGGCGAAGGAGGGAGAATTAGAAGAGAAGGATAGGATCGAAGCAGCAATCAGCGAATCGGCCGGATAAAATAATTTGAACCGCGGTTCAAACTCGAAAGCAATCTGAAAATTTTCCGGACGTCTCGTATCAGCCGGTTCCGTGGGGCCGTCGTGTAAACGGAATTCGAGGTTCGTTTGCGTGCTAAAGCGAGTCGATTCTACGGCCACGTTTTTTCCTATTCTGTGTCTAAACCGCGCCGCGTAAATTCCGCCGCAGCATCGCCGGCCGGGGGGCGGACCCGCAGAACTTTCGAAAAGCTGTTCCGGGCTCGCGGAAACTTTTAAAGGGGCATCCGCGACGGAATTACGTCTCGGATGATCTACGAGGGAGCGGAACGCCGCGCCGTCGCGTTAAGAACCGCGATAGAGTGAAAAGTCACCCTCTGAGAGATGGCTGGGTTCGGGCGAACGTCTCGCGGCCCGCCGACTGTTCCCTTCACTTCGCCGTGGAAAAACGAGCACGGGGACGCCGCGATTAAGGCTTTTAGCGGCAACATCGTCGCCGCCGCGTGCCAGTTTCCCGCGACGCGACCGATACCGTTGCCGGGCCCTCGGCGCAGCGACGCACAGTTCGCCGATACGCTGAACAAGTATTGGTAGTGCTGGGAACATATTAACACAATAATATAAAATTTTCAGGAGTAGTCAAATTCAATTATAAATCAACATTCGAGTAACAATTGGACTGCATATATGATACATTTATGGTAAAAATAAGTAGCTACAATATAAAACGGTGAGGAGATTAACCCCTTGCACTACTACTCCTTTCATGCTGCGTTGATTAGCACTTGTTCTTAATATTTTCCCTAATAGCTCCAAACAACTGTTGTTTCTTCTGTTATTTTTATTTACTTTCATTTTTTAAACTTTGATAACATAAGACTTAAATTTAATGACGATTTAAAAGAAATTAATAATATTAATATTTGGTAGATCTTGCATGAAATCTTTGCCACGAGTCTGACTCGTTATTACAGTGCAAGGTGTTAAAAGAAACTACTTACGTCAATTTGTAATTATACAAATGATTAAAGCAAAGAGAAAGAATTTTGCTCGAATTTTATATCTTGCAATTGATACAGACAACTTTTATTTTGCAATCACTTCTTGAATAACCGCAGTAACGTTTTTTATTTATTCCAAAATTCTTAATTAGCCATCTGCCGAATTAACAACAGCACGAACCGTGTTCGTTGCTTCGAAAAATCAAGTCTCGTCCAGGTTTTCGTCGTTACGGGCCACCGTGCGTAGCGGAGTGTGCGACAGAAGGCCAGAAGAAGAAGAAACAGTCCGTGGATTCGCTCGGGGCAGTTTCTACCCCGGCGAGCAGCTTACCCCCGGTGTTCTGCGGTCTCTCCGTGCTATAAATACCGACACCGAGACCCCCGGCCGCCGGGGAAAAAACGGGACGCGAAGGGTGGGCCGGTGCTTGACCAAAGAACAGACGGATGGGAAGAAAGATGTCAGACCATCCCCGAGACAGGCGCAGACGGGAGGTCGGTTTTTCCCTCTACCCCCGTAACGGCGCGGGCCTTCTTGCGGAAACGGAGTTTCATGGGCTGTGCGAGCCCCGGCTCCGTACATCCTCGGCCTTGCCGATGCTTAATTGCCTGACCCGGTGTCGCCGACGCCATGGGAACTGAAATAATCGCTGGCGATGGCACAACAGGTGTCACCGGTTGACAAGATTCGTTCCGCCGGAGAAGACTCCGCTTTAGAACGGAGCTGAGCAACATTTTATTCGGACGACGGATGAGACACGAACAACGACGAATACTTCGACATTACGTTGCGAATATTCAATTACTTATTAATTGTTGAAAAATGTTGCTTTATATGATTTTATATTTATCTATTTATTGACTATATTTGCTAATGTTATATTTATATTTTTTGAATCTTTACTACTAGTTGTTATATATTTTCTTCTTTAAGCGCCCGCGAAATAGCAGTGGATTTGTAATTACACCCGGGAATTTTTTGTAAGTCCAGGGGAACGTTTATTAATAAATAATTTTTCGTATCTTTTAAACGACTTTTTAACCCCTTGACGTACCACTTTCTTCACAGTCACTGCAATTAGGAATTTTTCAATTGGCACAATTTCTTAGAAGGGACAGAACACTAATGTCTATTCTGTACTTGAATTTATTTGTATGCTTAAATATTAATAAGAAGGGATTAGAATTTTATTCGAATTTTAAAGAACAGAGTAAGAACAATACTTAATTATTTATTACTAGTAATATCCATAACGAGTCGGACTTGTCAAAGTGCAGCAAGGGGTTAAACAGGTCTGCCATGGATTACGTCGTATCTTCATTTATTTTCATAAAATAAATAGAAACGTGTTTGTGATGTAACTTTTTGCAAAAGTTCTCTGTCAAGTTGTATAAACTATAGCAATTATTATCTTGATAATAATTATATAAGAATTAAAATGATAAAATATAAAGCATATTTTTCGGTCTTTGTTGTTTCTAATTTATGTTAGCATAAATTTGGCACGATTCAAACGGAGTATCGAGTTCTAAACGAACGAGTATCGGTTCCAAGTAATCTAAGAAACCAGCGTTCGAAAGAACAGCAACACGGAAACGTTTAATTTTCGTGGCCGAAGTAATCCGGGTGACGGGGTTCACGAGAAAAGTTCAGTTCCTATGTCACCGGAGAATAGGTCGACGGAGGAAAGTTCGTCGCTGTTATTTCAGATCCCACATTCGTTTCGGGTTATCGCATGTTTTTCCACGGTGATACGTCCCTAAGGAAGAGAGGGCTATCAGTTTACCGGCCCTCTCCGCCAATACATATGCAATCACATTCCTCTTCCGACCCAACGAGTACAGTGACGAATACGGTGGCGTAAGGGTCGAACCTTCGGGCTATTTACCTAATCAGCGTCCGGGGTAAGATCGAGGGAGCCACCGAAAAAGGGCATCCGTCCGCTGCGGCCGGCAGAAGTCGTAAACTCCTGACAACCGGCATTAAATCGTGCTGAATCCAAATAGGTTTGCGGTTGCCGAAGGGATACAGTCCTATGAATACACGCGGCGCGCACCATTTATCCTTGCCACTTAAAACGTCTTCATTGATTCGGCGAGTAACCGGAGCCCCGTCGAATAGATGGATTCTTTTCTCGCTCCGTTACGCATAACTCCTGGCGCGATCGTTACGGCAGATGTCCCAATTTCCGCGCCGCTCGGCCAACTTTGCTTCGCCGAACTCCATCAAGCACTCGAATTTTCATTTAATGCGCTAAAACGGTAATTCGGTTCTCAGACATTTCTGTCTATAGAAACATGTCTGACAGGTATTAATAATTCAATGATACTTTTAACGTAATAATTACTCTGCTGATTTTACGTATTTATGATCAAAGTGTGAAACTGAAATATAAAGTTGTGTGCACTTACGAAGAATTTGATAATATAGTCGCATGATTTTTAGTTCACATAATTTTTAGTTCACATTATTTCTAGTGTTGGAAAATTTTTATTTTCTATAAATACAATCAGTGATAAGAAAAACTGATTACGTGTCAATTTGGAAATTCCGCATATAATGATAAGGACACGTAAAGTAAAACAAAGCGACCTCGACATTTATTAAAAGACTTTTCGACATTTATTATAAGTTAAATTAAAATTTCCCCACCGGCCGGTTTACCGTTCTTTATTTAAATTCAATTCTTCCATCTAATAATTCCTCGTGTTTTCGTTTCCGTGTCGCGCTTTGTTCGATTTATATTTTTCATTCTCGCTATTCCTCGTGCTTTACTTAAATTCGCAGGATAATTATTTTTATTAATATTGTATTAACCTGTTGCACTGTAACAACGAGTCAGACACGTGATACAGATTTCATGCAGGATCCAACGAATACTAATATTAATAATTTCCATCGCATCGAAATAAAAATTAATTCTTCTGTTCTTAAAATCTAGAAATGAAAACGCATAAAGATAATAAAAAAAAAAAAACAAAAATTGTCTGGCCCAATTAAGGAAAATATTAAGGATAAACAAATGTTAATCGACGCAGCTTGAAAGGAATCATAGCGCAAGGGTTTAATATATATGCGGCGATATCGCAAGGAAGGATTGGTTAACTGCATTATTTCGTTGAAGAACGGTGGAAAGCACTTGCGGCCTAGCTGGCAATCAGAGCCGAAGGCCAGACTCCGCTAGGGTGCTTGTAATTGAACAGAGCTTAATTAAAAGTTGAGTTTCTCGGTTCCGCGGCGTGCCGTCTTCACGGTCATCGGCATAACGGCTGGTTGTTCGCGTCACGAAACAGCGATCGCCTGAAACCCTTTGTTTCGGCTCTCGCTGAGATCGCCGAGTCCGGATTAAAGACGGATTGGATCGATGATACAGTAAAATGTGATCCATTGATGTGAGCTCGGCAGGAGACATTCATTCAGAGTGTCCCCGAAAATGATGGTCAAACTTCGGTGTCGTATTCTGCACCCCATGAAGATCAGAAAACGTCTTGTAAACATAATAAACTAGATAATAAGAAATTATAGTAAGGTGATCGATGGCGACGAATTAGACATATTTGCAGCCAATATCATAAAACTTGCAAACGTGTTTATGCGAACTGTTTATCATTAATATCAGTTTCAAAGTCTATATTATCATATTAAATTAAATTAAATACTATCGACAATGTTGCAAAGCTAAAACATTTGTATGTCACATGTAACAAAATTTGAAATACGCTGTGTTCGGTAGTCTATAGAACGTAGATGCAAAATGTTTATCATAGGGAGCCATTTCCGAGAATTTCTTTGAGTTAATTTCATATCCTAAAAATCTAATCTCGCAAAGAAAACTATTTATCTCGAAAACGAAAATTTTCCGAACCTACGTTTACACGTCTTTCATCATTGTACCAAAGTTCGATCATCTATTTCGAGGACGCCTCGTACAACCGGGTCGGTTCACGTAACCCTGACACGTCATTTTCGCGAGTTCCGTAAACTTAGCGTTAATTAGTTATTAATCCCGGTCGTGTAGCAACCCGTGTCATCGACTCTCGCACGTGACCCCTTATTTCAGACGACAGACGTTATCATCGACGGAAACATTTCGATAGTTCGATACGAGAATGTGTCTCTGCCGCGGAAGGGGGGGCCAAGATTGATAGACGAAAATACGATTCAAAATATCGAGGCTACACGCTGCGGACCGTGTTCGTCGTTCCACTCCACCCCCCGGTAGACGAAGAAAAGTTTTATATGGCCATTTCACGATGTAGTAAAATATCTTCGGTCTGCTCACCGTATGTATCGGAGAGCCTAGATTGCTGGCGGCACCATCCAGACGCGGCGAAAATCAAGGAAACACCGATCGATCGAACATATTGCTATCCTCGGAGTTAGCGAAGTTGCTGAACAGGAAATATTGAACATTCTGCGTTCACCTTTCGTCGTCCTGGAAATTCCGCGAGCATTGCCGTTGCCGAATAATATCGTTTTCTGGCGCGGAAGCGGTTGCAAAACTCTCTGTAGAAAATCTGACGTTAATCGGGCAACTTTGTCTAATTGCCACATTAATTTGCAATCTTTCTATTGATGTTTCGTACTGCCACAGGGGGTGGACGCGAAGAGAAATTTCGTTACAAATTATATTCACAGCTTTTAACAATGTTCGGAGTGTTGTACGTCAAATTTGCAGACGATGGATATTGTTGTTATCTTTTTTTTCGGGCTTGCCCCTTATAACCCTCATCGCGGAGTAGCTCGAGCCAACTCGCAGTCGAGTTCCATTAAATTTTGTTGGTGATCTAGCAAGTTCCGGGCTATACTGGAAGTTTCCAGGATTATTGCTCTCTATACGGCTTGATGCGTGTATTAGTTCAGCCGAAGTTTCTTCCGGTTCGTGACATTGTTCCGGTAACTATCGTTCCGATCGTCGTTACGTAGACTTTTTCCAATGTTACCTGCAGTATTTCTTGCCTGGACGACTACTTCTCTCAGACATTTATCGACGAGGTTTTAAATGCGGCGGACAAATTATTCATGCGACTAAACGTTCGTACGAACAAAAGATTCTCTGTTCAATTTTGTACGAATTTTTAGAAATTGAAAAAACTAGAGTGATAATTAAAAAAAAGTAGAGCGATAATAAAATAAAAAGAATAGCTCGACACGAATATACATACAGTATGAATTCAACGCTTTGCAATGGATTCAATATAAACCATTGCATTTAAATGTTGAAGGTAATAATCTTCGCACCTCGATGAAAAGGTAAACTAACGTAAAACTGTTTATTATAATTTTCTTCTTTTAAAAGAATTAAAGTAATCTTCGAACGACTTTAAACAAAATTTAGTAAAACACGTTAAAAATATATTTGACTGATTTTCCATAGAGTAAATCGTTTACCAAGTTATTTTATACTATTTATTAATGAACACCTTGTGTATTCAATTTTTCTTATATAAAATCTCTTTTCTTTTATTTCGTCTTGCGTGACATTCTTTTTGCCCGTCAACAGGAACAACCGAACACCAAATATTAATTCGCAAGAAATGGATAAACAAGGGTCGCGTTGCAAGCTGCCTGGCCCCGCACCGTCAAGTATACGGGGAAGCTTCGCGTGTTTTGCACGGCTCGCGGGGCACGAATCATCGGCTTTACCGCGTTCTGTACGTGTCTTACTTAGGCGACCGATGAATTGCATTCCGTGTATCGCTTGGCCACGATTCCCGAGCTCCCGTAGCTTAAAACATTTGCACAGGACGCGGCCGGGGCTTGCTGTTCCAAGGCCCACTAACGTAGCACAACAGATTAACGTTTGAATTATCTGCACGGAACACGGAATAGCCGTGCGGATGTGCACAATACCGGGGCTTCTATAGAGTGTCGGTCGCGTGGCTCATTAACGTAAACGATTTTGCGGCCGCGCTACTTGCCCCCCAAAGACAGCCCCGTTGCTGGACCGATAATGAAAATACCGGACAAAGGCTAGTCGCGCTTTGGCCCGGACCCGTTGCACTTCGGGAACGGTTTCGCTTCGTGGAATTTGCGTTTCGACCGTGCGCCAACGGCGCGCAAGCTCCGCTGCGATTCGAATCGAAAATCTCGTTTGACACTTGTTGTCCTTTGATCTCCCGCGATCCAACCCTTTTCTCATCCTCGCGCTATAGAGCGAACCCTTAGGTAAAATAAAAATTTTCCGAGTTAATTGCAAATAGCGAGATTTGAAGGAAAATTCATTTTTACTTTCGACGATTTCGGTAAACAGAGAAGAATGTAGGAATGTTCTTAGATTTTCAAATATTTCCATTCCTTCGAATTTCATCCAATTTTTATCATAAACGTATAAAATCCGTATTTTCTTCTACAAATAGCATTTTATTCGATTCGCTACAAAGTCATTTGCAGAACATTGGCTGCGTCGTAATTTGTTCTGAATTTTCGCTGCTCATTGAAAACGGACATCATGAATAATAAACCCATTGTAATTGGACATCGTAAATAATATTACACTGGTCCGTTCAACCGGTAAGCTCTTCGAAGAGTGTATAATTCATAATATAATTCATATATTCTTTAAATACGATGCTTTAATAAAATATACATATAATATTTGTCCTTTATGTGTTTATCGCCGCATCAACTGCCGAATTATTTTTATTCGACTCTTTACTCTGACCATTTGTTATCTCGATTAAATATTGATGTTCTATATGTAATTATTAATTATTGAATATACTCTATAACAATGAAACGAATTTACTACAATATTTGATGAGAATTAATTTTTCAGTTCTGAACTCGTTACAAAATATGTATTAGGTTGGTAAGAAATTAATGTCGGTTTTCGAACTTTCGAACTTTGACGCATGTTTTGGGATAACAATTCACTTTATTCTGTTTAACTTCCAATGTCATTTTCAAAAGTCAAAGAAGCTCGACAAATGGGTGCAGCACGAGTTAAACGTAGACCAAAAGAATCGTCGTTCGACCACACGTCGCACAGTTAACGCTACAAAAGATGGATGAATTTGGATATGAAACCCTGCCCCATCCAGCATATTCCCCGGATCTGTCGCCAACTGATTACCACTTCTTCAAACAACTCGACCACTACTTGCAAGGGAACGTATTCACCAACTAAGCCGCTGCTGAAAGTGCGTTCGAATTTATCAATTCCAGAACAACAGAATTTTACGCTACTGGAATTAACAAATTGTCAATTTATTAGCAAAAATGTGTAGTTTGTAATGGATCTCATTTTGATTAAAAAAACTTATTCCGATTCGTGATATGTCGATTTAAAGGGTGTATTTGTATGATCGGTTCAACGACCTGTATATAAGCGATGTACAATCATTGTTCAAATACTTATTGCTTCTTCCTTTTCCGAGTTCGACACGTAACGAGACAGCGAGACCTCCACCGTCACTTATCCGCGCCTAATATAATAAAGAGTGTAGAGAAACATTTCTAACGTTTTCAATATATTTTACCACGCCAATCCTCCACAAAATCAATAGCTTTTGAAGAAAGATATGCAGTTTTATATACCCACTTAAAAATCCGATATTTCATATGCACCAACCTAATAGTTTGGAAGCCGACATTATTTTCCTACCAACCTAATACTTATCGCGTCGAATAAACATGCGACTGTGTACCACCGGTGATACACGTTGCGCAGAACGCGTTAACAGGTGTAATTGTAAGAAATCTTGTCCCGTTTGCTCTCGCATCGAACAAGTAGCTCAGATTTCACGTGCTGTTACGGATATACCGGTTCCCGAAACTGTTTCGAAGGACCAGCAGAATCGATATCGCGTCACAGCGTTCGAGCACCCTGTCGGCAGTGATAGGTGGACCGCCGGGTCTCGCAGGACCCAGATGCCGCGGGCTAGGGCAAACCGCGCGTAGCGGCGCCGCTTCTGGTTGAAAACCGTTGTCGTCGGGCCGAGCAGAACGCAATAAAATGTCGTCGCGCGCGGTGTCACGGGCGTTTCCTACATTTGCGGGCGGTCCGCGTAGAGTCGTGGCACGGCGGCGAAACGAAAAGTGATAACGCGATTGTGTCATAACCCATCGATTACGCGGGTCGCGCGCGAACGCCGCGGCTCGGCTCGGCTCGGCGACAACCGCGACTAACGCTCTCAGCCCTGTCACCATTATGCGTCCGGTCTTTCATCCGTTGTATTACGATTATCACGGTCATATATACAGAGCGCACAAGAGCCGGCCGGTCCGGGGAACATAGAGAGGCGCTGTCGGACGAGGCCCTATTGTCAGCCCTCGGCTCGACATGTTGGTAACGAGCCGTTTGTTGCTACAAACTGCGCGTACGCGCCGCCCGGTTTCTACCTAGCAATTTACCGAGTCCCCATGCTGATCAATATCGGCCGAATAAAGCAAATGGATGGATTTAATCGATCCCCGTTTTATAGATAGAAAACTCGTTCGACCCGTCCGCCTGGAATAAAGATTATACCCGGCTGTCGGTTGTTTATTGTCCGCGTTTTCGCCGCTAATGGATTCGTACGAATATTGGATTAGCGCCGATAATGAAGTCAAACGGATATCTCGTGTCAAACTTGTTAACAATAGCGTTATAATGTATAGATCGAGGACGCTTCGTTCAAGCCACGCGCCTGGATCCGCGCGATTCGCTTTAGGGAATCTGTTGTGTCGTATCGTTCGCCTCGTTGGCGACTCAGATTTACGACCGTTTAACGAGGAAAGGTTGTAAGGCTGACTCCGGAGAATCGATAAACATGCTTCGTGCGAAATATTAAAATTACTTCCAGGTTCGGTTCCTCAAAAATAGCTTTTTACCATTACTAACATCATAAACTGTGAATTGGCCTTCCTTGTCCGAAGATCGTCCTTGGGACCCTATGCTCAGGACGGAACAGAATCTTTTCGACGCTTCGCCTTGAGAAATTCCCGTTACTAAACAAAACTCGAGTAAATTAGATTTTAATATATTTTACCTACGCAATTAACATTCTAGTATTGATCTTCACTCATTCAGTATTTTCTTAAGTTTGATCATAAGCTGTAAAGATTGAAATAATTTCTCTGGTACTATATGAATACCCATCTCTGACATGTTTAATTTCATGAAATAAATAATAAATTGACTTAAACTACAAAAATTTGATTGTCTTGTACAATAGAAGTGTTAAAGTTAATTGCGATTGAAAATAAACAGCAATAATTTGCTACCCAAGAGTAACTACCTCCGCTACCTTAGCACCGTAAATATAGATTCGAAAGCGACTCCTCTCCTTTGTCGATTACTCGCGTCGCGAGTGCGTCGCGGCGTGCTCTACAGGTTTAGAAAAAAAGGTACGTACCTTTGTGGCCGGTCGTGGTTATATTTATTCCTTGGAGAAAGTTTTATTGCTCCGTGGTTATTATTATAAAGCGGATTTTATGCGTTCGCTGCAAGAATGAATAACTGAAATATAAAATTATGAAGACGCTTGAAGAATCGAATAATATTGTTTTCGAACCGTACAAATTATTTAGATATTTAAGATCAAACATAGAATTTTTATTTTAAACTACTTGATTGAGGAAATCGAAGTTCTTAAATTCATGTAATAAAAAATGTCTTTGTCGCTAATAACCAAGCAGTTGAGGCGACGTTTATGTGTTTCAATCGAATTAGATTAGAATTAAATTAATAGAATTAATTCGTGTCCTTGTGCTCAGACTTTATAAAACTGCCGGTCGACAGTTTGTTAAAAGAAACGCAAGTATTTGAACAAACAGAGCGATTACTTAATTGAAATAGCAGATTAAATTTTTATTCGCTTGTATAATAGATACTGATGCATATTGTTCGCCTTGAATTAAAATATTTCCACACGTAACGTATTGATATAATAAAGAATTTAGATTTCACAGAGCCGGATAATCGTGGACTTACAACCAGTAATATTCGTAATGCTTAACGGAACGCTTCGCTACCGTTTCGATATGTCCAATCACGGAGATATATTATTTATAATTGCGTAGTAGACGGAACGCGGACAAGGTAAATTAATTTACTTTGATGAATTAATTGACCTGACAGGATCTAACTAATGTAAAGTAACCGGGCCGGTTGGAGCACGCCTAATCAACGCAAACTACATAATTCAGAACTAACACGACTGACGTAAACTAGCTGATCCAAGCACATCCCAGCGTACGTGTGTATCGTATTCCAATTTAAACATCATCCTCCGGTTGAATCGTCCCACCTTGTCGAGACGAGCGTCCAGCCCGCGTTCTCAATCGTATCAACTGATAATCGAACGAATCTTCTTAATAATTATCATTGAACGTAGCAAGCGGAAGCAATAGTCGTTGGAAAATGTATCATTAAATGTTCATCGGACAATGCTGCAGCCGTATCACGATTGATGACCAGCACGTTACGCTCGAAGAGTAATAGACGTACTTAACGAACTTTGCCTGAATCGATGGATAGGGCGTGGAAGATCCGTTTCGTAGTTCTCTCGACTCGTCAGGCTTAATAAATTCCGAGTCGATAAAACGCGCGTGTAATTCGACCGGGGAACTATCGATTCGATGAAACGTTACCGTGTGAAATTTCTCGACGAACTTATTTGCTTAAGCATACATTCTAACTAGACTGTGGATCTTTGGGTATAGCAAAAACTGTTCCAGTTAATTCAGTAGAACACGAAGTATGATTATGTATGATTACAATGATGTAACAATATCTTTAAATTATTCTAATGTCGTTACAGTTTTGTATTTGATCTATTCATTGTCATACGAATGCATGAAATATGCAGTTCAATTATACCAGAAATTCTACGAAGTTTTGACAAGTCTGATCTCGCCGTTATTATAAAACAATATAATAATAATAATAATAATAATAACTATCTTTTCATCAGGGTAAACCTTCTGTTACAGTGAAGAGGAGAAAATATTACTATGTAGCAATTAGTGGTATTTAGGATACGGTACTTCTAGAATTGAGGGGAAGCCGAGGTCTAATTGTTGAGAAATAATGACAATAATAATAACTATATTTCTCGTACGGATAAACCTTCTGCTGCAATAAAAAGGAGAAAATATTAATATGTTGTAATTAGTGACGTTTAGAGGAGTAATAATAATAATAATAATAATAATAACTATATTTCCCGTCGGGATAAAGCTTCTGTTACAGTGGAAAGGAGACAATATTAATATATAGCAATTAGTGGCGTTTAGGGCTCGGTAGTTCCAGCGTTGAAAGAGAAGCCGAGGCGGTCCGCCGGCAGGTCGATGGGCCAGAATCGGTGCGTTCGAATGAACGCGGTTGATCCGTAGGACCGGGAAGAGTCTCCGGCAAAAAGAAAATAATTATTCCATCGAGGAGGGCCGAGGCGGGGAACACTTGAGACCCTAGCGGCAATATCGAGCCTCGGCTCGGTCCGGCTAGCCACATCTTCTCCGCACACCCCTATAACTTCGCTCGTCGGTGGGTACGTGGGTGGGCAGGGCCCTGATCGGTCGCGATACAATTTCCCGCCCTCGCTTCGGCCCGGCCCGACCCGGCCCGACCCGTCACGACTCCAAACCCGAGTCGGCCCGGCCCGGCCCGGCCTGGTTCGGCGCGGCTTGGCGCGCGATGGAACAAATTAATTTATCATTTCGTTGCGTTACGGTTAACAGCGTTCCGGGGAAATAATGGCCGGTAATAAAGGCACGTACCTAAACCTAAGGAACCGAGCAGCGGCGCGTCTACCTTTCGATGCTGAAGGGAGAGAGAGAAACAACGTCGACGTCGACGGCGACGTTGGGCAAAGTGCGCGCGTAGGTGCGCGAGAGGGTGATGGGATCGCGAGGGCGCGATCGGGGTTGCAGGTGCGAGAACGAGACCGAGACCGAAACCGAGGACAGACGGACGACGGGTGGAGAGGGTGGAGAGGGTGGAGGAGGTGGCGGCGGCGGCTTGGTGCGCAGCCGCGCAGCATGGGTGTATCTTGAGCCACCCTTTTCCAGTTACCCCCACCGCGCTCGGTTCGCCGCCTGTTTTCCTCGTCGCTCGTCCCTCGTCCACCGCTCGATTCAGTCACCGGACCGTTTCGCGAGCGGAGGGTTTCCGCGCCTTTTCTCTCCGCGTTTCTGGCCCGCAATTGCAACGTTCGACCGAGAATCGTGTACGGCCGCGAGTTCGTCCGCACTACGGAAGCGACTACTATTCTCGACCGGCTCGGCGATCGTTTCGGCGATCGCGTGCTCAATTCCCCGTGCTCTCTCGCGCGTGATCTCTCGCGTGATCTCTCGCGTGCTCGCGTGCAGACATCCTGGTTCGGGGTGCGCGAGACCGCGTGTGTCTTTACGCCGCGCCGGGCGGTCCGGCGAGTGGCCCAGTTTCGGCACGGCCACATGTGTCACGTTCCCCGAGTGCCGAGTGTCGTCGACGCGAGGATCCTCGCGACCCCGAAACACCGAGTGCGTGTGCGCCTGTTGACGGTCTTCGGCGAGGATCAGTGAGTTGTTTCCGTTCGTCGTCGTCGTCGTCGTCGTCGTCGTCGTCGTTCGGCTGCGGTGAATGTTGCGCGGGTGACCGGAATCCCCTGGAGGATCGAAGTTGTCCGCCGGCTGGCAGAGAGAGCGACCGTGTCCTCGAGGCGCCCGGATGGAGCATGAGGCTGGAGCGGCCGAGGATCGGCGGATCGACGTTCGGAGGCTGTGACTCCTCCGTCCAGTCGGTTTCGTTCTTTCTTTCGGCGTGCCCTTGGCTACGTAGACGTAGAATGTGCTGACCGGATCCCATCGTCGCCGCCAGGTGTGTAACGTGTCAGAGTGGCAGTGCGTGATGTTTACGTGACCGCCGGTCGAGCAGACCGCGTGACCGTGGGCGGGAGGCTCACAGCCCTGCTGCGTTTCCTCATGCAACCTCACGCGACACCTTCCTTCCGTGCTGCCGATGCATCGCGAACGACCTTAGACAGTGCCTGTCCGACTCGTTGTCACTAGTCCCGAATCGCGAGAGAGACGAACATCTCTCTCTCTCTCTCTCTCTCTCTCTCTCTCTCTCTATCTCTCTATCTCTTCCCCCCCTCTCTCTCTATTTCTACCTTCGTCTCTCTCCCCCTCTCTCTCTCTGCACGTCGCTGCCGCGTAAACCGCGTTCCCTTGATTGGGTTACACAATTAAATAATCATTCCCGCCGTCAGTGGTTTACAAACGTTGCATAATTGAGTGACGCCGCGCGCCGCGGCGGATGCTGAGACGCGTCGCCGAACCGGATACCGAGGTAGGAAATTTCTCCTTGGAACATCCGAATTGCTGTCTTGGCTGTTTGTTGACAAAACACCCGGTATACCGTGGCGAAACACGGACCACACGGGGGTGCCCGTGCTCGGGGTTATTTGCTCGGACTCGCGGCAAACGCGAAGACCCCGATGAGCTTCGCTCGGTACACCCGGTATGCTCATTTGTGTTCTATACTGGCATCAAGGTGGCCAGTGTAGTGTAATATTGGCTTTATGATTCGCGGCTGGGGAAACCTTCGGACAGAATTCTAGGCACCACACGATTCGTCCTTTCCGAAGCGAACTTTATCTTTTTATAATTCTTGTAATTTTTGACGCGGTTTGATATGCAATAATCACAGAAATGAATTCTTTCGTATTTCTTCCTCTTTAGTAGTTTTACGTCGCATCAGCTGCAATGCTATTAGCGACCTTCTAGCTTTGACACCTTATATTTTGTTTATTATACCGGTTTCTCTCAGAAATATTAGCGAGTCCTTGATTTTGTTGCTGTTCATGTTATCCTTATCCGATTATTATCTGTATTATCTGATTTTACTTGAATTCATTTTTGTACTTGACATTAAATCTACCATCGCTAGTCAAATGATTAGGTCTACCGGAAAATTATGTTCGCTAATGTCGCTTCTTTTTGTAACATATATTTCACCAAAATGATATTCATAAATTGCCATCACGTTGGCAACAGGGCATAAGTAACGATTATATTAAATTATTATAATAATACAATAAATATTAGGTGCATACAAAATTCATTGTTTACTTTCTGTTTAAGAACAGACATAATTTACCGGTAGACCTAATATTACTATATTATTTAAGTATTAAAAATAGGATTTTATACGTTTATCATAAACATGACCAAGAGTAATGCAAAACTGTGATGAGCTTGAAAGAAAGAGTTTTTGTTAAAGTTTTAACTAAATACGATTATCAAAAGGAGAAAGACATTTGCATCTAACTTATGTCTCCTACAATTTATTTGAAAAGTTTGTATTTTGTTCAAAGATCCGCAATCTAGTCACAAAGTTGCCTCAATTAAAAATTGTTGAATATATTTCTTTGCTAAGGTACACGCTGTGATAAAAATTGTGAGAAATTTGAATAAATTCTATCTTGTTATTCTTATAAGGCAATTTTTGTTAGTCGACTTTGACATCGGTAGGTTTAATGTTAATGTTAAAATAAAATAAAGAACCGCTTGACTTTGTTTTATACACGTGTCAATACATTTTACACACGAATTTGTTTAATGCAGAGCCCTTTTTTTTTTAATGCAAAGACTTTCGTGCTCTCGAAACATTCGGCATAGTGATTCTCGTTGGTTCCCGTACATTGAGCACGCTAACTAAAATCGATTAGAAGGCCTCCTTAAAACCCATAGAACGCGGAACAGAACAGCGCGCGTCACTCGAAGCACTAGCACCATTAATTCCTGTACAATTTCAGTCACTATTACGTTGAATCGTTATTAATTAAAACTAGACGTGCTATATAAAACGGAGCAGATTATTATACACGAGACGCCCCGCGCATTTACCTAGATTGGAAACAAGTTTGCAGAATGCGTGTATGTAATTTCAAGAAGCTGTACATACTGGGAACAACTAAACAATAGGGGAATGATTGCGAGTGGCATGGTTTCGAAGTATCCGATAATAGTGAAATCAGGTTAATGTTTAATACCTTGTGCAATTATAACTTTTCCTGTATCATCAACTCTCGGATGCCGGGTTCTAATTTTATGGCAGTCCTACGTAACTATTAACTATTAATATTGAAACTAATGAAAGATTCAACTTTGGTTTGAACAAAGAGATTTTAATAATGTACGAATGGAAATTAATCGTAGATATTTTAATAGGCATAGCTGCCGCGAATGTTCAAAAATGTCCGCCGTCCTGGGAGCAGAACGGAAAATATAGTTTGCACTAACTGATTAATTTTACAACATAAAACAGCAAAACATAACTGCGGAACAGCGTGTTTACCATCGTGTTCGGCAAATTCGTAAATGTAAAATAACCAATGGAATTTCGCTCGAGTTTTACCGGTTGCGTAATTAAAGCTGTTCCCACGCATCGTACCAGTTAGCAACAGCAACAACATTAGAAATTTCGAGCCGCTGTTTCGACGATCCGCGATAAGTACGCCACCGATAACGTATAATGCGCGGTAACTTTTAATACTGTTGCCACGAGTGTTCCCCGAGTTATTTACACTAATTAATTTTGTTGCTACATTCGGCGCACTTTCGCGCGCGCGGGGCATCTCCTGCGCCCGCCTTGCCGCGCTCGCCGGTCTCCCTCTCGGAACACCGTGCCACACGCGAACGAAACGGAGAGGCGGCCCGTCGTTTTATTTCGGTCGGGAGCACGAGTGCAACCTACATTTAAAAGCATCCGAAAAGCTTTTTACCTATAACCGTCATGTTTGCTCAGGAATGTCGCATTGCGCCTACAGGCGACACGTTAGCATCTCGCGAGTCTCCTCCTTTTCGAGAATTAGAACCCCGGCCGGGCCCGGTTTGCTTTAACGTCCCGCGATCTCTGTTTTTCTTTCTTTGTATTCTACTTACTTAGCGCTGCCATTGTTCTCGGAATATAGGCCGCTTAGGGGAAAAGCGGATTTAGTGTTGCCGGTGTGCACCTCGCCTTCGTTCGTACTGCGAACTATTTTTACGAGTACTTTAACGATCGTGTTCCCGCATTTCGTCGTGGAATTTTTAATCTCGAAATCGCTCCCCCTCCCCCCTTCTTACAAATTTCTCACCGTTAACGTAATTAATTAATTGCGAATACATTCGAATTTCCATTCATTCGCGTGTTCTTTGCTGCGGTGTCTGACTAATGCCGGCTGTTTCTACTTGCAAGAGATTATACAGGGTGGTCCATGCAACTTGTGCACCTTCTGAAACTTTCAAAATATGCACCGGGCGATGAATTTTTTAATACATAAATTGCACGGTTAACAGGGACATTGTATGCATATTTTTTATTTTTTTTTATAGTTTTATTTTCTACAGCGTTCATTTTTTTCATAGGTGATCTATAACTTCTAAGATCTGATCTCTATGTTATCTCAGATGATCTCTAAGTTCTAGAAAGTTGAAAGTTAACTTTTTTTTTCTTAAATAAAATACTATATTTTCTATGAAAAAATATGGGAGAATATCGAATTCTAATTATTGATCTTTATTATCCTGTTGATAAATTTATCACCCAGTGATATTTAAGGAATTGCGTAAACCACCCCGCATATACTGCTCGAAGAAATGGTAAACTACAAATGTTCGCCAATCAAATTGTCCGGAGTTTCTCTGGAATCTGTTTGCATTTGTCACGAAACAAGAGTGCGATCGTTGGTTCAAAGAGCAAGTTCCGGTACTCGCGCGGTACTTGAAACCGTTCTTGAAAAAGGGCGATGCTCGTAGCCGGACGCGCGCAGGCTGTCTCGCCGAAGAAAGGGATCGGGGTCCGAAACTTTTTGTCGGTAATGCACTGAAATATGGCGTATTGTAATAGAACGCGAGCCAAGTCCGCATTTGATTTTCCACTGACGAACGATACCACCGGTGGACGTGGTGGCTGCCGGGGAGCAGCGAGCGAGCGAGCGAGCGGCAGGGCAGCATCTATTGAAATGATGCCCTTTCTCTAGCGGCGGAAAGGCTGGGGGGATGCTTCGAGGCGAATATGAGATTTTAGTGTATCTACTCCCGCTTATTGTTTGACATATGTACCTATGTATTAAATGACCCCGTCCCGGTGGCGGGCATCGAGCCTTTTCATACGCTGCGCTGAGAATGGAATTCGAAACGCGGAAAGGGTGGAAGAATACGGCTCGACAGTGGCCACCGTTCGGCCCCTGTCCCCATCGCGCCGGCTCTATACACTCTCCTCCAACAATTTTTAACAACGCGCTTTTGCAGCATTGCTGTATTAACTCGGTGCAAAAATAATCGTCGACTCTTAGTTTCAAATTAATTGCCATTCGAATTACGCTATTGCAAAGCGAACAGTTCGCTATATTGTTTTCGCTCAATATGCTCTACCACACTCGCATAGATTAAATCAATGCTCGCACATTTTACTGGGAGTATTTTACCATAGTCTTATAATGAACATTTTAACTCTGATATGCTTAAAACATTTTTTACGTGGTTCTTATTTTATAAATCAATCGCTATTCAATATGCTTAAAATTCTATGGCAGTAAAATAGTTTTTCCGTTCAGAATAAATAAGCATATTATGCGAAGGTATTAACATTTTTGGATTATATTCCAGACTTCTTGAATGTTATTATCTGTCCAACTAATTCAGCTAGTTCAATCCCTATCACTCCAAGAATTTTACTATCTCGATGGGATAAGAGTGATAAGGGTTAATAGTTTCACCTAAATAAAGAATGGTCATTCACCTAAAAATATTAATAATAATAATACTAATAACATTCTTTATTAACAGATAAAAAGCTTCTAGCATTAAAGCGGTTATTACTGATATAACATATATTTGGAAATAAATTATTCAAATAATCTTCCAATTTTTCCCTGGTCACTTTTACACCTCTGTTACCTACACACATATACATCAAACTAAAGCCGACAAAGTGGAAAAAGACAATATTCGATTACGTAGAAAAATCGCGACCACGTAAAGTACTTACTCACGATGAGAAATCTCCGGCACATTTTCGCGCTACAGGCCTTTCAACGTTCAGCGATAGTTCGGAGCCGAGTAATCGTAGTTTAAATGTTACAGAAAGGTTATCCGGCACACATGTTAGGCAACCGGGTATCGCGCCACGAGTTATAAATGGGTCAACCAATTTGCCACAGACGAACTATCTTCGGTTTAAAAAACACGCATCGCGCGGCGAATGGATTCCACGGTTCAGTTTGTATCCTTTTCAGCCGTGTTCGCATCGCCCGCGTGTTCCGAAACCCCGCTAAAAATGCAGGACTAATCCAATATTGATGGTATTGAAATGCATAATCCTTTCACTTCAATCTGCACCGGCGAACTTCCGACTCCGGCCGCGCGCACGGATATCTGCATCGCGTGCGCCCCATCTGATTCCATTATTACGAATCGCCGATAATGCGAATCACCGGCGGCATTTATATTCTTCAACAAGACTATTGTTCCTTCTGTTTTGAAAATGTTTCCACGATTTTCCGGCATCTCGTTCTTACGTATCGCACAGATTCTTCTGTAATTTCTCTAAAGTATTAGGTTAGTAAGAAAATAATGTCGGTTTCCAAATTGTATCTTCAAATCGACATATCACAAATCGGAATAAGTTTTTTTATTCAAAAAAAAGATCCATTATAATCTACACATTCTTGCCAATAAATTGACAGTTTGTTGATTCCAGTAGCGTAAAATTCTGTCGTTCTGGAATTGATAAATTCTTCGAACGAATATTACACGAACTTGAATGAACGAAACAGGAAAAAGTGAATTGTTATCGCAGTACATGCGTCAAAGTTCGAAAGTTCGAAAACTGACATCAAATCTTACTAAATAATACTATAGAAATGATTTTGAAAGATCGGAACGCGCGTTGTAATGTCAGAGATCTTTATTGCTCCGTGTATTTAGCGTTAAGTAAAAATGGATTTATTCGTTAATATTTTTCCGATTCGTCAACTTTCGTATTCTGTCACGAACGCCAAAAATGCGATCACAAACGTCAGTCATAAACGGATGTATCTTCGTTCGGCAATGTTCGACGGCTCGTTCTGTAAGCTCGTCTAATTTCTGGTCGCATTCAATCAACAAATAGTATCGGATACGGCGGAATTCAATTACCGCGACGAAATTCCGTTTCGTAAATAAAATTCGCCGGCGGTGTCGTTCGAAGTCGGCGGTTCTCGAGAAAAATGTACGGTAGTTCCCTAAGAGACGAGTTTCTCCCAGTTGCCATCACATTCTCGTCCAAACATTTCCTGATATTTCGCTTAATCGAACCATGACTCCGCAAGTAAGTTACGAAGTCGGTCGGACGCGTCCGAAAATCTCCGAGTGGCTTCCTTTTCTCCCCAGTCCCTCGGTCCGTCCGGTCGCGTTCGCGTGCACGATCGATCGTGGTATCGATGGATTCGGCATTCTCGACCCGAATTTTCGTCCCGGCGATTACACGAAGGTGCAACGATTGCACTCCGTTTCGGCCGGTCGATTAAAAATCGTTGCTCTAATTCAATACCGATATATGTCCAAACAATAAAGTTCAATACTAAAACAACCACGATCAAAATGAACGGTTTCTAGTTTCACAGTATTACACAAGCTTTAAGAGACCTCTTTGTTTGAATAAATTACATTATTGTTGCAAGCTTTATAATTAAAGCTTGACAGAGTCTAAACGAATTTTATCTTCTCACTCTTACGAGTCAATACAAACCAATGCATACAATATTACTGCTCGGTAGGTTTAGTGTTATGGAAAGGCATTTAAAATGATTATTTTCCAATTATAATTTCATTCTCAAAAATAATAAAATATTTTCTTCTCTAGATGTTGTACCTTCTCAAATTATAAATTATTACATGTCAAGATCGAAATAATGATATTAAATCAATAAGTATTAAAATTCTAATATCACCTACTCGATTCCTCAAAATTGTTAATGTTCCAGAATTTGAACAATTCTTATTTTGATAATAAATTCGAAAAAATAAAATGGAAAAATAATAAATTCGAAAAAATAAAATAGAAAGATAATAAATTAGAAGAAATAAAATAAATAAAAATAAATATAATAATAAAAAAATCTAAACAAATATAGATATTTTAATATCTCAATGTTTCTCCTGATGCACACGGAGAACGAAGAAATGGAACGGCGGGATACGGTGATTAATTTGTATGCGACCTATTCAGCTTTGCTACAAATGTATAAAATTCGCAATCTAGTGCCTCGAGCAAATATATTGGCCTTCCGACCCTCAGGAGGCTGACATGTAATAAACGCGTTTCGCGAAACAGCCTCCTCGCGCTATACTGCGAACATTGACGCACGGTGCGAAAAAGTATGATTCTCGTAGGAAACGTTTCCGTACGTTTCAATTAGTCGGGACTTCAATACAGTTTAGAGAGAACGTAACTCATTTGCGTTTGTTGCGCGCAGCGAGAATAATTTCCATTTCGCAGCCGAGTTGTATCGAATCGGTACAGAATTAATTGAATATGAAAAAGTTGCTGGCAGCGATCGACGAATTACCGTGGATTTTACGCTCGGACAATGCGAAACGCGGGAGCGTGTCACGTTAGGCCAGGAATTCCGCAAATACGTCTACTCGACTGTGGTAATGATCGAAATGATTCCGAGATAAAAAGGAAGCAACGACAGTGGGCACGGCACCGTGGTATATCATGGTGCGATCGCCGCAATATTTCACGGTGGCAAGCTGTCGCTAAAGCCTGGAATAATAATGGCGCTTTACTGTATAATTCCGGACAAGCGAGCCGCATGAAAGTTTAACGCGGAAAATTGCGTTTCTCGTAACGAGACAACTAATTCGATCAAGCTGAAACGGCCTTCGGAAGTTCGCGATTGGTTATTTAATGCTCTTACCGGGACTTCGTTCTTCCGTTGTCGACATTATAATAATATTCAGCGCGAAACAATGTTGCGTCTGTACGGCCAGCTCGTTAAATTCGAGCGGGAACTATGGATAATTTTGCTATTTTTACTGCCGCGTCTGCGAACTAATAATTCGACCCGCAAACGCGCGGCGCGCCGGTGAAAAAATATTTGAGTAAACTTCGGCTGCTCATTGTTGCCGACATCGATTCGCGCGAATCCACCCGACGCGTTCGCTTTTAACAAATATTTCAAATACCCGCGCGCGCCTCTTTGTGCATTCAGCGAATGACGGGGTTGGAAGATTTCTACGTAAATGTAGAGATTACTGTGTAATAATTTAAACGAATGAAGAGCGTCCTATCCGACGGTCTTAATTATTACTTTCACGATCTCAGAATAGAAGAAAATGGTTCCACCGCATATATTTTTCACACACACAGTTATCGTTGCTATGAAACCACGCATATGCTGGTCAATTTGTTATACGTTAATACGAAGGGTATGTACTCTATACATTTGTATAGAAAAACTTCCTATTCGTCCACGATTTCAAGGAACATTGGAAATTCAATGGTGCTTTATAAAGTTTTGTCGTCGCGTGTATTAATCGTACGATGCTTTGTTCGGCCGTTCACAAGAAACGATGAGTCTCGCGGGTGCAGCGAACGTTCGACGACAGCGAATCGACCGTCATCGGGCGTGCACGCTAAATTGCATCGCCGCGTCTCCGCGATTTTTATCGAGCCGCAGACCCCGTTATTATTTTCAACGTCGCCGAACCAACTTCGCCGCGAACGCTGCGCATAAAAATCGGGTCGAGTGGTCTGATGTCCCCGTAAAAGGGGTTCATTCTTCCAGACAAACTCGCCCGAACGGCGGGGACCCGCTCTCGAAACGTCTTCGATCGTGTTTGCAAAGGTAAAACTCTATTCATAGCGGCGCGATGTTCGAGTCGGCGGCGATCAATTACGACTTCGCCTTCGAGTTGCGAGACGCCCGGCCTCCTTAAAATTGCTCGACTTCAGCACCGTCTACTTCTCCGGCAATTAATAGACTTCGGATCCTCTCGCGTTTATCGCGAATGCAGCCTCGCTACCTCTAAAAAGGCACGTACGATCCCCTTTAAGAGACAATCGCTAGGGAAAAATTGGTTCAAACCGCTCGACCTTCCTCGAGATCGTAGAAAGATTAGTTTGCTTGGCTGATCAGAGCTGGCCATTACTCGAATCGTTTCGAGTAAATATTTATTTGAAATAATTGCTCGAATGACTTATTTTTAGTCGAATATTTTATTCGAGTCGTTGTTAATTATCATTATTCGACATAAATTAACCTATCTAATTATTGTAATAATTCCATCTGTTTATAACAATAATTCTATGTATTTATTCGTATAATTCTCCATTTCTTATTCGAATGAATTATTCGAATAGAGATTATTAAATTATTCGAATGATAGTACCAGTAACTATTAACCCGTTCTCTTATGATAAAATATGATACTTTCTGATACAGCAGTTAAAAAGTAAGTTAACTGCAAAAATTAATTCGGAAGTAATTAATCGATAATCGATGGAAACACGCAATTTTCTATCATTTTTATTTAAAACGATTATTTCTCGAATTAATTTCTATAAAATAAATTCTTATTCGAATAACAAATAACTAATATTCAATAACAAATAACCATATTCCAATGAGTTTTTAATCGAATAAAATCGTATTCGGACAAATCGTGAACCAGATAAATTTTTCATACAATTCGATATTTATTCAATGACGTCGAATAAAACTTTATTCTTTAACCCTTATCACTTGTCTCTCATCCGAGTACAATTTTGTCTAATTCTGTACCTACTGTACCAACGAAACTTTTACAATTTCCATGAATCTGCGAAGCTTGTCATATAATTTATTATATTCTCTATAATATTCACTAATCGAATATCTGTAACAATTTATTTCCACGTCGTACAGTAAACGGATACTTTACATGAAATACTTTTGTTAATCGAGCATCTGGCAAGGTTAGCAGCATTGCAATATAATATTTGAAAAATAAATTACGATTATAAATTTTTATATTTCAGGAAGTAAAATGATATTACTAAATACAATAAATATCATTGTAAAATTTAACGAACAAGAAACGGCTTCTATTTGTCACAAGCGCTCCGCAGCGAAATGGTTACAACGACGAGTCGCATAGTGACGTCTCCTGGAAATGCAAGACGTATTTACGTCAAAGGGATTCGCGTTTTTATCAGAGATTCTCATAAGACCCATTAAAGGCACCGCGGCGTGATCTTTGGTTTCTGGTCGAAAGGAAACCAGAAACAGCGTCGTCGCGCGTATCGGGTCGTGAAAAGCCCTGCACCTCGTTTGTGTCTAACACGAGACCCCTAATCCCTCGCTCGGCGCAAGCTCATTTCCAAGAATCCCCGGACAATTCTCACAAAGAGCAATCCTTACGTGAGACCACGCGCAATTCCGAAACTAACCCACTGAAACCGCGGCCATTTCGTTGAACTTTCAAATACCTATTCAGGGTTTCGTATAAATTCCTCGCCGGCAAAAAATAACTCGAGACAGGAGGAACTCGTTGAAACACCCGTCTCCATCGTCTCCGTGTCCAGCGTTTCGTAAAATGTTAGTCTGCCCGAAAATTTTGACAACTCCTTTCTCTAACGTCCTTTCTTTACGTTGTTATATTTATTCCCACAGAAAAATAATATTCTGGACGTTGTTCCAAGGATTGCATAACTACTGTGGTATGTGCTGTAAAGGCAAAGGAGTGAGGGGAAGGTTTAGATATTTTTTAATGAACAAATATGAGTGGCTCAATTTGGAATTGTGATTTTTAGAATTTTGGTATATATTCAATTATTTTATTCTGTGTATTTGTATATTTTACTTGCATTTCTATTTAATACGCAGCTAACGTGAATGTTTTAATGCTTTGTTAAATATTTACACTGTGAAATGAAGAAGATGCTAGGTTAGAAATATGAAAATAATACTTGATACTAAAAATCTTGCAAAACGCTTTCGATTTCTCTCTAAATGTTGCTATCAACGATTAAACCACTGCCTCGATTTCGCGGCTATCAAAGGAAACGGGTTTCCATTATCCAACGATTTCAATTGCAATTTAACGCCTGTAAGAATCGTCGAAACTGTAGAACCGAGCTAAACGCCGCCACGAACCGATATTTCCTGGACAATCGGTCGTTTTAGCCAGGGTTTAGGCGAACAGAAGCGAATAACTCCATCAACGAGATTGCGCACTCTCGGTTAATTGTGAATGTACAAATCACGTTGGCGCGACTTCATTTGACCGTTTCTAAACACGCGGCATTCATTCGGCGTGGGGAGGGGGGGGGGGGGGGAGGCAGGCGACGCGACGTTAAGTAACGAGTAAATCGTCAGATAAGATCGAACAAAGCGCCCTAACCGCGATCCCGTTCGAACGTTGCACGCGGACGCAATTGTGGACCTTTATGCGTCCACTGATGCGATTAGATGGCAACGAATAGTTGCGTCGAATAGGGCCGAGTCGCGCTGGGGAGGACGATCTCTTTGTGGGGAGAGTTTATCGTGAAAGCGCGATGGCGAAATGACGTCGCAAATTTTATAGAGATCGCAATTCGAGCGCCGGTATAATGCCGTTATGGACCGGCCGTCGAACCGGGACGAGGGATCGGGGGATTTTCTATGCGCATTAAAATCCTAATTAGAAAGAGGGTATTACGTTCTACGAACGTCCGCGGTGACTGACGCGGATAACGGTCGCGATAAAAGTCGCGGCGAGAAGTTGAAAGAGGGAAATTATACGTTGATGAATTGCTTCGAATTTTACGCGTCACACTCGTAGGACACGCTTGTTCCGTGATTTATATTGAGATTACCGAGTTTTTCAGTTATTTTACTACAGTTTGTAACTTTTTATAAATTTTGTCTCTTGTTATCGAGGAAGATGTATTATGAGGATCTGAAAAGTAATTCACTAAAAATCGAAGACCAAGACTCGGTTACCTGTACTTTAAATTTATGATTATACAGCATGTGTATTTTATTCTGCATATTTAAATATTTATATTATTTTTACTGATATAGAAATATGTAAGGACAACTTTATTTAGCCCAATGCTAAGAATATGATTCATGTTTTCTTTTTCTCTTATGGTCATCTTTTTCAAGTATCAAAAGGTCATCGTTTTTACACGTTATCTCTTGTTACTAATAATGTAATACTGTCGTGCACATTAACCCCTTGCCGTATTTTGACGACTCTGACTCGTGATTATAATTTCTAACAATAACCTGTTAAGTAAGGATGTTATTTAAAAAATTATTTAATCACTGTAACTGCTAAGATAAAAGTACTGCAAGGGGTTGAGACGATCAAAATGCTAAGAAAGGAAATTTCTTAAACTTTAATTATAAGCTCAGAAAAAAAATTTGAAAACGATAGTTTCCTTATTTCCCTTCGTCACTCGAAGTAATAACAAAATTAAAGAAAAGCATATTAGTCATTGTCTAGTAGACTTGTCCTCCTATCATCTAATTTAGTTTCAAACAAATTATTGGGTTTTAAAAGATGCCCGAACACTTTCACGAGCGACTGTACGCGCGCCGCGCCGGAAGCGTGACAGGCGTAGGGTTGAACGAGAAAGTTTCAGTCGCTTTCATTAAATGTTCCATCACGACCGCTGATCTTTGCACAGGGAACTTCAAATGCGGTCGGAGTTGGTCATCGGGCGGGAACAAATTAAGAGGAAAAGTTAATATTATGTTTGTCCTCGCGCGGGCCGATGGCGGCCGGTCGCCGCGAGCCGGCTGATCGACTATTCTCCAAAACTTCTGACCACAAAGGGTTAATAACAGTTAGGGTGGCGCACGTGGCCGCTCGCGGACGCTCCTCCGGGATGGCGCGTGCGATCGCGCGACGGGATCGCAGGGACCCGTTCCGCTCGCGTGCCGGATTTCGGCGCCGCGTCGACGAGCGAGCCCTCTACGCGGCGCGGTGTGCTTAGCACGCGGATCGCCGCGCGCGTCCCGCTTAATCGCTCTAATAATAATCACGGATCCGACCGCCTCCGCGCGGCCCGAGCGTGCACAATCTCTTCGAATTACAGTTCAAGGGTGTTTCGAATCAAAACACCGCGGCATGAGCGCGAAGCTGCTTTCACTGTCGGGTTATTTAACCAACCAGCGACTTCAAAGTGTTCGCGTCTGAAGCGTTTACCCGGCAACGGGGATCCTGCGAGGCTTTCGTGAGAGGGAGGGAGAGAGAGAGAGAGAGAAAGTTGCGCGGAAGGGAGAGCGGATGGTGCACGCAGGTAGAGGACGAAGGAGAGTGAGAGTAAGCTACGAGCCGTTTGGGAACAGTAGAAACGTTGCGATTTACACGGACGTGCCGCATATAATCCTCGCTGAGGGATTGCCGCGGCCTGGCTGAGAAACGGCGACCCTGTACTCGCCGAGATCTTGTTCCTGCTACTGCTCGCTCCGTATTTTTCAATTAGCCGGTAAACGATAATTCAGTACCCCGACTGCGAGCTGGTACACCATACCGCGAGGATTCTGCGAAACAGCCTCGCGTTTCGGCTGGTACGATGACCGAGTTTAACGCGCCGCCCTCGTGAATTTCAAGGGACCCTGAACTGCCATCGACAGTCGACAAATTTTGCGTAGACAAATTTTACTAGGTAAACGATACAAATGTCGTAAGACGTCTTAGAATCTTCTACTTTAAATCGTAAGACGTTCGAACCTAATATAGTTGTTGGTTTCCCAGTTGTTAAAAGTTAGCTTTTAGAATTTCTTTGAATAACAGGATCGATGAAAATCCTAAATTACAGGTTTAACCCTTTCGGTACGAGCGCTCGTCGAGAGCCGCGACACTCTCGTTGTACGAGGCTCCGCTTCGAAAATTTGCATATGGTCAGTCATCCTCTTTAAGATTTTCCTAAGCGTTAAATAGAAACTGTGCTTGATAAAACAATGTTCTTTAAGAATACGTGTTGCTCGTATCTTTAATATTAAAAGATACTTATATAAAATTCTGTTATTTATACCGGTCGTCACATGGACGCCGGATATATCCGGCACTCGTATCGAAAGGGTTAAGTTTGGTTCGATGAGTATAATTTGCTATTAAGTCCTTACTGACTAATCGGGATGAGTTGAAATTAAAGATAGACATGTTGGTATCTAACATTTTTATGTTTTAGCAACTAGTTAATTTCACTAGCTTTTAGAATTTCTCCAAATGAAAAGATCGATGAAAATCCGAAATTATTTCTCTAACATTCAATGCTACAAAATTGTCATCTTGCGAGGGGTTTGATCTCTTTCGTTGCGAATTCTTGCCCTTCTTCGAGACGCCTTAGGAAAAGGGAACGGAACGCAATAGAGATCACGGATCGGGCTAGCAAAAATGTCGTTCGACGTGTTCGTAGATAAAACCGGGCACCGGCGCGTTCTCAGAGATAGCCGGCGAAAGCGCGCGGAGGTATTGGAAAATAATGAAGAGGTTCACCCTCGCAGCTGTTGACTCTCCCCGCGGCTGAGTGGTGGTCTGTCGATGACAACGAGGTAATTACTTTTCAAGTCGCAGACGTGCAAATGAACGGCGGTTTAATCCACGGATAATATTCCAGCATCGCTGCCGTTTTTATTCCCCCTCACAGAACCCCACCCCCCTCTTTCGCGCGGCACGCTGTAAAGACGTTCGCTTGTCGAACGAACTCAACCCCCCCGCCGATCGTAATTCAATTCTTCCCGTCGTTAATGTATCGATCGCGCAGGTAGGTAACATGATCTCGTTCGACTATTACGTCGGGCCGTTAACGGATTTCGAAACAATGGCAGCGTACGTTTCGTAAATTTGATCCATTGTCGGGGATCGCTGGAGCACAATTGCGAGATCTTGTTTAAGTAGCTCTTCTGAGATTTCATCTCATTTTATGCGGTTTTTGCGTTCGCGATGGTACGGCTATGATTTTGGTAACAGTGAAATAAGATGCCTTATAGTATCTACTAGGATTATCTATTGTGATTACTCTGAGTAGATGAGAATAATTAGTTGAGCGAGGGTAAATGGTTATATCAACTGTTGTGTGGAATTTCGGATATAGTGAATAAAAAAGATATACTATGTATATTGTTAAGACCAAATTGTAATAGATATTATGTAGTAGAAATACACGTGCTATTATGAATTTCTTCTGCTCTCTCACTCTCTGTATGCTCTCTTGTATAACTCTCTAGTGTAACTACCTCTCCACGCCTTCAATTTCATATATCCATTATTTCGATATCACCCTAGAGGACTCATATCAACTGCATAATGGTTAATTCTTATCCACGATTACACCACATGCTGTCAAATATAATCTTAAATTTTTACATCCTCAATAGTAATCTCACAGTCGTGTAAAAAAGTACGTAGCTAAAATAGAAAGCAATGAAAAAGTTGAAAAAACTTCATTACTTATATTAATTACAAACTACTAGAATTATTAGAACTTAAGCAAACAATCGCTTCGCTGTGTTCCATAATGAGGTTTCTGTTCTGCACGAAGCTCTAAAAGCTATTAACCTCTTGCACTACGATAACGAGTCAACCTCGTGGTGGCGATTTTATGCAAGGTCTACTGAATATGGATATTATTAATTTCTTCTACATCGAAATAAAAATAAATTCTTCTGTTATTAAAGTATAGAAACCAAGGTAAATAAAGACAATACAGAAAACAAAAATTCCGTGGTCCTATTAGAAAAATTATTATTATTATTATACGAATAAGTGCTAATCGCCGCAGCATGAAAGGAGCGGTAGTGCATTTAGTGGGTTTAATTACCATAAATTGTACCGAAAAATCTGCTCCTGCGCGAATTCCAAGCGCGATTTAGGCATTTCCGCAGACGAAGCCGTCATCATCATATTTCCTTATCGCGTCCATGACAAACGTCTGAGACATGGCAGCCGCTTAATCTGATCACGCGGGTAGGCGGTGCTCGACGCTCGGTTGCATTTGCCAGGCAATAACAAAACACAAGCGATTTACTTAATCGCCGCCATGCTTTCTCGCTCGCGTCACACTCGTAATTAAATCGCGACGCTGATACCGCCGTTGGATCGTTGTACTCCTAAGCGGCATTACAATTTGCATTACAACGAGTTAGCTCGGGGGGCGGTAGTGCGCGAACCAACGTTCACGATGACTGCGGCTCGTTCTTTCTTCTCGAAGCTCTTGATTCATTTTGACGGCCGGCTATAGTGACTCTGTCAGGCAATCGTGTGTACGCGGTCGGCGACGGTGGCCAGTTCCTGGATGCGATAAACGTTGCGCGTAGGTTATGTCAGGTTATATGTGTTATATATGTGATTATATAAGTTGTAGGACAACTTAACGTATTTTGAAACGATTTTTGAAGTTCCATCGAGATTTTAGCAGAGGAAATTATACAAAGTGTGCAATTAATTTCTTTACTTACGTAAAACGTTTTGCAGATCTGAGAACGTTTTCTTAGATTTAAGTATATTTTCTCAGATCTGGGAATGAATTACTCCGATTTAATTTAATCTCTTCTTCCTGTCACGTAGGTGTACATTTAGATTTCTTATAATTGTAATTATTCTGAGTGTAAAGAAAATGGGGATCAGTTGAAAAACTATTTATTACAGAATCCCTGAGTAACAAGTAAAAAATCTCATCGAGTGAAATGAAATGGATGATAACTAAGAAAAACCATAATTAAATAGATTATTCCCTTCTATAAAAATTCATCCCTGAAAAGCTTAAATTACCCTAATTCAGTTAGGATACATAAAACATCGACAAAATAATTGATGCAAAATTGTATCAGGACTGTGTGTCTTTAGATTTGTATTTCTATATAGTGCACGTGTTTTTCTTTCTATTAGGTTGGTGCACATGAAATGTCGGATGTTTACGTAAATATACAAAACTTTATAGCTTTTTTCAAAAGCTGTTGATTTAATCAAAATATGCCCCGTTTGCTTTCCTACGCCCTTTTCAACAAGATATCAATACAGAAATGCCTGTCTTAAACAAATTCGTTTGTATTGAAAATTTGTTTGTATTGAAACAAATGGGGTACATTTTGATTAAATTAATAGCTTTTGAAAAAAGATATGCAGTTGTATATACTCGCTTAAAAATCCGACACTTCATATGCACCAACCTAATATGTCAAATTCAATTTGCTCTGTCATTTACTTAAAACGTAAGTTAGTCGATAATCGCATTGAATTGCTGTTCTTTAATTCACCCTTGAAATTCCTAATAAATTCAACTTGAAATTCCTAATAAATTCAGCTTCTCAATCTTGATTTAGTTGAATAAAACACACTGATCTCATGAAATTTTCCAAGTTCGTGAAAGCATTAATTAAACGATTTCCAGCGGGCTCGATCGAAAGAATAGTTTGTCGCAACGAGATCGATAAAACGATTTATACCGAGCCCATACCAGGCGAGATAGCGGATCAGAGATTCTCGCGATAAATACTCGTGACAATTATGGAATATTAATGGCGCTGGGGGGATTGAAGTAACAGTACTTAATATTCAAGTACCGTGCTCCCGCCGGGATGGCAGGTTCAGCATTGGTGGGGGAAAAAAAAAGAGTTAATCTTTCGCTCGTCTCTTATTCGCAGCGACTTCATCGTTGACGTTTGGTAGGAAGCGGGACACGTCCCGGCGGCGCATTATTGCGGCAAAAAGAATTTAAAGGGCCGCTGGTAATGTGGCTCTCGATAAATCATGGCTTATTGAACGTGCTCGCGAGTGCGGCTCAGTTTTGAAGCCCACCTAGGGGGGGGGGGGAGGCACGGCGTTGTTCGTTCGCCGTGATACGTCATAAGTCACAGCTGGTAGCACGTTGCGACGACATCATCCAGCGCCCGTCCACCCTTTCCGCCCCTTCCACCGTAGCCTCGGGCCCCTCCGAAGCCCCCGAGTTCGGCCGGCCTAGACGTAATAGTGCCATTAACCGCTTCTGTATCTTAGCAACCCTCTTCACCTCCCGGCAGCCGCGCCGCGCCGCGGAGACACCGTTTATTGCTCGCTATGATTGATACTGTAAACTATAGCTGTTCAGCCCGCACCCGGAGCTGGCTCAACCATCGCGACGTCTCGGAGCCCACCGATGACCGGCCAGGTCACCGCATCTCGCGGATCCCGGGATCAATCGGCTCCCGATCGCTCGATCGCACGGTTCCGCATGAAGGACACAATTGATCGAAGTCGAGGAATTATTCAGGCGCTCGGTCATGTTGCACGGTGTTTCCCGTATATGGGAGTTCAGCGTGGCTTCTATGGTAATCATTTTTCGACCTGACACACTGACCTAATACTGTCGACCTTTTAAGGAAAATACGCCAGCGCATCGGCTAACGCAAAAAAGTTAAAGCGATTTAGATTTTATTTTCGAGCTCGATTCTTTTTGCTACTCTCCGCTCGATGCAAGTTCTTGCTCGCTTTTTACTGAGTAACTTTTATAAATGTTTAAAAAATCCATAGAGTACATGGTCTTCCGAGACATTGTATTATATATCAAATATAAGATAAAAAGTACAAAATATTAAAATATAAATTGCGAAATTAAAATATATAATACATTTATAATTATATTACGAAAAAGTTGTTCTACAGTTTTCAGAGTCTTGTAATAAAAAATACACCGAACATTTCCATAAATTACAGGCTTCGTTTTTGACAATAAACGGGTTAAATCAGTATAAACTGTGAATAGTATCAAAATCTACATATGAATTGGACTTGACGAGTCCTTTCTCCATTGATCGCTTTAATTTCAACCCTTTCGCACTGGTAGTCGCTTTCATTTAAAATCCAGAACATGTTCCCCGACCTACAAATTGCCATTTCGCAGTTTTAACAGTTTATTTTTAAATGTAAACAATTTCGTTATCCAAATGATTTTAAAACGTGGTGCAGCAATTTTTAATAACTTCTCGGAATCGTCCTAGAGAGCATTAACCCTCTGCACTCCATGCCATTTTCAGTCTAGATTTAAAATAGCTATTTTAACCAGCTGCATTTCCGTTTTATATAACTTAGTACAATTTATGAACACGATATTGAGTCCAGTGAACCATGAAACTGTTACGCTCTTAACAATATTTTAAATAAAAGGGTCTCTAAATATCAAAATTACTTTGGAAATGATATAATGATTTTCATTGGCGTCTCAGAGGCGCCACTCGAATGCTAAGGGTTAATGCTCGATCAGATGATTGTTTATGCTTAGTTGTAGCAGCACGAGTTCTAGGATCGCAAACTGAATTGTTTCAATTTACGTTGCTGTGAAAAAATGGTTGTTGTACGAGGCTTGAACGGGTCGGAAGGGATCTAATTGTGCACGGAGAGACGAATGACCGGGTCGATGGACGTCGATGTTGTTTATGACTCTGTCAGTAGCATGTGTGGAAAGGCTTCCCCTTTGAAGCGATTACAATGGGGATAACGCAGCTCTTGCACGTTTTCTGGAAAACTATAAAGTGTATAAATGTGTTAAAAATCGTTGCGTTCTAATGAACATTATCCGATACCTCGAAAAAATTGATTTGGTTAATCTTCTGTCCGGGAAAAGTCTCGAGTATATACAGTCATAAATAAACTGCGGATTTCGTGTATTTATAACGAAACTAAGTAGCCGAAATATAAAATTGTAAAGACATAAACAGAATTTAATAAAATTATTGAACTATATTCAGCTTATGAAAATGAATAGAAGAAACAATTTGTTCGCATTTAATTTCTATTTCTTAGAATCGTTATAGAACGTTTGCAGCATAATTGTAGGTCATAATATACATAATATACAGAATCCGTGTTTCCCACGTGGTTCGTGGCTCGAGCCATTTCATTTTAATCGTGAGCGATTAACTTTTCTAAAAGGCGACAACTCGCCCCGGTTCGACGAAACCCTCAACAATAGCCTCGGGAAGTTGGCCGGTTCTTCAAGTTTGTTCGGCAACAAATCGATAATTAATAATTGGTCGGCGATTGGCACACAAAGGACATGGAACGGTATTGGCTATCGAATCGAAACGGGCGAATAATACTGTCGTCCGTGACGGACAGCCACAGTTGCACAACGGCCGGGATAACGTGCAAGCAAGTTTGCAGAAGGGTTCTGTGTGTTCGCCGTATTGTCAGAGCAAATAAATGTTTTATGCCCTACGGCCCGGTGGATCGCGACTCTTGTTGTTTTTTCAGATACCAGCAATATTTCTCTTTCATTCATAAATCGTGTTCCACGAGCCGCGGCGTTCGCGTCGGGCCCGGCCTTCGTCGCGGACAAAGGTCTTAATGCCAGCCATTAAAAATCACACTAGAAGGGGGGGTGCAACCAGACGTGGGGTCGCCGAAGGGGTAAACTCCCATGGCACCTCGGGAAATCGCGCAGGTTGCCCTCCCGTTCTACGTTAGAACGCGCTTACGCGAGCGTCACGCGGGCACCTTCGAGTCCCCGAGACAATCGATCACTCTCCAATTCACGAACGTGTCGCCGTTTTTCGACCCTGTTGAGCGCCGGTGAAAGGGTCTAATGCGTCTTGGTCGACCGTGGGGCTGGCGTCGATCATTTAAGATCATTTCAAGTGGGTCGCAAGTCGAAACGAAGGGTTGACGTACCGGTTAAGCGCTTATGGTTCGAGTATATTTAAAATCTGTTCAATTTGTCATCTATTATATCTAATATATTATCTGCTATATCTATTATATTATCTGCTATATCTACTATATATCCAATATATATTTACTATATATCTGCTATATACGTATTTCAAGTGGTTTCGTTATTCTGTTTTCTTTTTGTTTGTACTTCTATGATTGCTATACAAAATATCTCTATTTCTTATTAATTCTCCTGCAACTAAGGACTTTATCTCCGTATACATAAATAAATAATTAGAATTATTATTATTAAAAGTACTGTCTATTTGTCAAAATAATTAGAATTATTATTATTAAAAGTACGAACTTTTTTTGACAAAGCCTTTAAATCGAGTCTATCTCATAGCAGGTCGAGTATACTTACAACTTAATCGCATCTTCGGTAAAAAATCGTGCGTCAACAGATTGTCTTCGTCATTTCTGTAAAAATCAATGTCCACAAACGTACAGAGCGGTTGAACGATTACTCGGAAATTTTGCGCTCGCACCGAAATTCCGTGCAGCCCGCCGAAGATTAGTTCCAGTTCCCTCGTCCTAGTTTCAGAAACACCGCGCCCTAATCACCGTGCTACAGAAAAACGCTTGCTCATTTATCCCACTCGAGTTACCTGTAAAACGTAACAAAAAGCCCATTTCTACGTGCATGTTGATAACACATCGCCGCGTTCCGCACGCGATTCCCGCGGCGACTGCGCTTGGATCCTCCATTAAAATACATCCTCCAATTTCCACGTACGTAATAACACCTCAGATCCCATGGTCCGCGCGCGGTCTTTCAGTCGTTCGTCTTTCGCGTTCGCCGGTAAATTGCCGGACCCAACACACAACCGTATCGGTTGCCCATGAAATATAGAACCACATAGACGTAACGAAACAAAAGATCCTAACAGCAAAATTCGGTGTCTTGACATTTTGGTATCTTTAGGTTGCTGTATGTATTTTCTACGTGGTACTATGTTTTAAAGTTCTATGGGAAGTGTTAGGATCTCAGTAATTATAAAATATTATCTTTTAATCTTAACCCTTTGCCGTACCATTTTCTTCATAGTTACAATGGTAAGCACCTTTTCGATTGTTATAATTTCTTAGAAAAAAAAATAAAATTTATATTGATTGTATGTTTACGCTTATTAGAATGTTTAAATATTGATCACACGAGGACAGAATTTTATTCCGACTTCAAGCAATGGAATAACAATCGTACTTGAACAGGATATTACTAGAAATCTCTAGCACGAGTCTGACTCGTTAAAGTATGGCAAGGGGGTTAATAATTACCCCTGCTTATTGATATGTCAAATTACCAAAGCAGCTCGGACCTTTTGTTTTAGAATAGTAGTATGCAAGGTGTTCCAAAAGACACCTGGAAGCAGGAAAAAGGAGTTCTTGAGGTCATTTGAAGTAACTTTTTTCTCAGCGCAAATCCGCGGCTTCGTCTGCGAATTATTAACTAATTCCACTGACCAATGAGAAGCGAGCTCGGCTGGCGAAAAGGGATCAACCCAAATAGCAGATAAAGTCCCGTTTCAATCATTGACTCGACCACCTCGCGCTAGCTGATTACGCCTCTCATTGCTCACTGTTTTTCGTTAATAACACGTAAACAAGTGGCCGTGGATTGTATTTGTGTAAAGTAACATCAACTGACCTCAGGAAACTCCCATTTCCGGATTGCGAGTGACATTTGGAAAATTCTGTATAGGGGCTTCGGTCACGTGATAGGAACAGTTGAAAGTCGAAGGGTGCCACGAAGGTCCTAGTCATCGCCATCTGTTTCTCGACTATGTACGTGTTTGTGCTCCGCTTAGGGCTCAGCTGACTGGGGGTTGACCTTCGTGCAGACATGCTGTCGTTAAATTTATGATATGAACCGTGATTCTTGATACACTTCTGTACGTTAGTAACACTAAATAATTCCTAGTCGTCATATTAGAATTTTTTCGATCATGCTAGTTTATTTTTTTGTGTAAAATTGAGAATGGGGCGATCATTGTTCTGGAATTTGTTTTTCTGATGAAAAGGAATATAAGGATCATCCACTGAATATTGTACACTTTAAGACACTTTCAATTTCTTGGACAATAGAATTGTTTATGTAAAAATTTTCTTACTTCACAAGTTCGCTATTTACTTAGGCGGTACCTAATTAATTTATAGAAATTCAATACTTTTCGTTGTGATTTCAATTAAAGTGAAATGAAACGAATATTACTTGCTCGAGGGGTTAACGTAAAAGTACGTTAACGAAGCAGTTCTGTTTTCAAAATGCTAAACGACAGTCGCATAATGGATTGCTGTAAAGGAACAGATGCTAAAAAGTTTGACATAGACCCTACAAAAATTGTGCCTCGGTCCCATAACTTTAGTTCAGCCTGTATTTTTTCTTCCGGCGAGGATGTAATTCCCCGTACAAATGGAGGTTCTTCCAAGCGAACTCTCGGGTCACGTCGACGACCTAACTGTCCTGACACTAGCCAACCTTTTATACGAAGGGTTACCACGCGAAAGTTCGGTTGGCGGCAGGGGAGAATCCATAAGCCGTCCTGCCCCCCCCCCCCCCCCCCCCCCCCCCCCCCCGCCCCTCCACCCCCCCCCCCCCCCCCCCCCCCCCCCCCCCCCTGCCCCTGTCCGCCGTCTTTCGCTCGCACCACAGACGCACCATGTACTCGGCCGGCTATGTTCAATCCTGCCTCCTTCGTTCGCGTGGCTCGGCTCGAGCATCGCTGCGACCCACCTACAGAGTCGAATCTTTTTATCTCTCTCTCTCTCTCTCTCTCTCTCTCCTCAAGTCGATACGATCCTTTCATCTTGCCGGCTGTCATTTGATTAGGCCGTACGGGCCTATTTCCTTTAAAAGAAGAAGCTCTAACCTCCATTCGCCGCTGATACTTTGTGACTCGGCACGGGGTCCTAAGAAGATTATTAATAAAAAGGAGGATACCGGTAGGATTTACGGTAATCTCGGGGTTTCGGGGGTTCATTAGCTAATAAGGTCAGCTATGCGGTGCCCCCGGCTGAATTTATTCCATTTGCTCAGACGTCGAAGTGGCTTCCTTGTTAAGCGGGAACGGTTCCTTCTATTTCGGGGAAAAATATCGATTTTCCTGCTGCAGTTTTCCGGTTTCGCACATTCACCACCACCGTCACTACCGTATAGTATTATATTTAGTGTATTTGTCTTATTAAAGAGGAACAACCCTGTCAACATCAGCTACCAGTAATTTGTAAAATCACATTTTGAAAATATGAATTGTCATTGTAACTTTTACGACAAATTCGAATATTTTGAAATTGAGTTTGTAAATATATTTTCCATATAAGAAGAAAACGTTTCAGTCATTGTGCAGTAGACTGGGTCTTCTATCCTCTAAAAAGGAAATCCAAGCCATCTACTTTACTTTAAAAAAAAGTTACTGCATTTTAAAAAGTGGACGAACAGTTTTGCTCACCACTGTACCCGGTTATATGAAGTTGTAGTCACCCGTCGAGTTTATATCGATGATGGTCTACTGTACGTTCGATTCATCGATGTAATTTTGACATTCGAACAAATAGATCCATCACTAAAGGTATGGACGACGGATAGCGCCAACGTGACAATAAATGATTCATCGTGACCCGGGGGTAACAAGACATCCGACACGTTCTTCACGCGAACCGATACGTATACCAGACCGTCCAATTTTAGTCCCACCGATCCCCGAGAACGCGTGCTAGCTACCACACAGTCATCCATTATCCGCGAGGAACGGAATTAAGCAGGCCAGGTGGAAGAAGGAAGTTCAAGAAGTGAGAAAGTTCCGGCTCGAAACTAATTTCGTTATTAGAATCTCCGTGGAGCGCGAGTGTCTTTGATGCAACGGTATTTACATCGCGGGCCACTTCCCGTCGTCTTTGTGCAGCCAAGGTTAATTCTAAACAGTTTGCGGAGCGGGAGCGCAAGGAACTCCGCTGAAAGATTGATGTTTTTCGAAAGGAATTAGCCCGGCGAGAGGAAAAGGGGCTCCCGGTTAAATGGAAAAGTTAAGTTCGACGGAAACGCAGTCTGTAAACTATGAATCCAATTTTAGTCGGTCGCTTCTTATCGGTAGCGAACCGACGTGACGGAACTTTGGACGGCGCGACGCGAAACTTCGAGGCGCGCCGCGCGGCGGCCGCCCGTCACTCGAGGCGGAATCATTAAATTAACAAATCTGCTCGCCGCGCGGAGGCCAATTTCTTTTATTGATTCGGAAACTTACGCGGTAATGCGTTCGGGAATGGTCGGATGGAAGATCAGAAACGGGAACGCGAGAAGCCGGGCGACGTCGCGATCCTCGACGATTCTTCCAAGTTTTCGTTTCTGTTTGGCGAAGATCGGTTCTGTCGTTTCAAAATGAGTTCTAGAAACTGATCGATCGCATTTAACATTTTACGCTCCATCATACTCATCATCGTCGACGCCTAAAATGTTTTCGATGTTAATGTCAATTTCTTCGGACGACTCGTTCTTAATATTTTTGTTTATTAAGTTGTCGTAAGTTTATTATATATATATTAATAAATTTATAAATTTTTAATTTATGAAAAATTGTAAATTATAAATTTTGTCGAAATTTTGAGACTTGTTGAATATTTGAATCAATGTCTATAATGACACTTTTCAAATTTCTGGCTAATTCAGGAGTTTTAAAAGAATTATTTGACTGTGTAAATTAATAATAGGTACAAAAAATACTTTACCACTTACAAAAATAATTATCGCGTAAATAATATTATAATTTAGCTATTTGAATCGTGCAAAAAAGCTCTACTTTTCGCAACAATTATTCGTACGAATTTACAGCAATAACTACAGTGCTCAATCATCATTAAAATGTTCATAGACTTGATCATTTAAAAAAAAATCGAAATACTTCAATATTTTAAATATGAAATCTACAATTTTGATATACTTGTACCTTATTTCGACTGGGAGCATAAACAAGTCCGACCGTATCGAGTGTTCCTCTTCATTCGACAGCAGACATACGTTCAATAAATCGTACGATTCGCAGCATTATTTACGTTTGTCCCGAGTGACGCCAGCGACGAAGAACAGGATTGCATTACCGCCGGTCCCGTAGCGAGCCAGAAATTTGAATTTATCGGCGTCGACGGCCCTTGTAATTCACGGGCCATCGTACGGCAATAATTCCGTCGAAGACGCCGGGACGTTAATTCGGATTACTTGGAATACCCGATATTTCGCCTAATTACGCCCGATAACAAGCTCGCCGCGCTCATGTTTCATTTCCCCCATTACGGACAATTTTCTGAGACTCGGGCAAAATAAGATCACGTTCCCCCCATAAATCTTTGTCTCGGTTGACTCCGAAAGTCCCTTTATTGCCACTAGAAAAATCTTTCGCCGTCGGACTCGGTTCCCTGCTCGTTCCCTGCCCGTTCCCCGGGCCGGTTCGTGTAACGCGGCGTTACGGCATGTATTTTCGACCCTTCGCGCGCTGAAGTTCGCCGGGGCCGCGAACTACGGCCTCGCGAATGTCGTTTCCGTCTTCGAAATTGCGGAACGTTGCCCGGCGAAGCGGCAGACGCGTCGGGAGAAAGTACAGAAAGTTAAACGAATCCTGACGTGTTGCAGGTCCGTCATCCACCCGGCAGCTCTCTCTCTCTCTCTCTCTCTCTCTTTCTCACCCTTTCCCTCCCTCTCTCTCGGCTCGACCCGCCGCCCAACTAATTACCACTGTTTGCGAATCTGATTGTGCAAACAGCGCGCGCCGATTATAACTTCCTTGACGATTCTAATCAGCGAAGTCGTTGCTTCGTAATCAGAGCATTAGCTTTCTGGTCGGCGCAAAGAGAAGCCCGCGACACCGAGCACGTAATGAGCTTCTCGCGATAGTTTAAGGCACTGCGCGCCGCCAAGAAAGTTAGTTATTTACTTGCCGAGAGAGCTCCGACAGCTCGTTTACGTACGCAACGGTATTTCATTTCCTAGACGCTTCCGTATAGGCACCGGCTCGCGCAAACACATTAAGTGGCGCTCCGCTTCGCTTCACTTTTCCACCCCGGATACTTGATTTTATCATCCCCCGGCGAGCCGTGCCGGGGACGTCTTCTGGCCTCACGGCTACACCCGATAACGCTCCGCTCCTCTCGCCTATCGCTTTGACAGCCGAACCCTGCACGCGTTCACCGTCCGATTTTCACCTTTCAATTTGCTCGCTCCCGCCGTTTCACCTATCGGCTGCGAACGATTCGCCGGATGCCTAATGCCGGCGCGAATGCTCCTCGATTTCCGTGATTCTTCGCGTCCTGTTCGGCGATCGTAAAGTTATTTATACCCGGATAGGAAGGCCAAAGTCATTCGTCAAGATTCTGTCGAGTCATTCGTGATAAAAATTGGATGGTGCAGTTCGAAAGTTTAAAGCTATTAGTTGAGTTCATGTGTTAAATTTAAATATTGGAATTATTTATGAAGGAACGAAATTTTTGTAGGATTTATGTTTTTTAAAATCAATGGAGATCATTTTTATTTTGTATAAAGAGTCGTGCAATAAGAAATAGTACTCGAGTGGTTACTTTAAAGCACCATTAAAATTGTTGCATCACGATCATTTTTGTATGATAATATTATTAGAAATGTATGAGTCGCAAGCTCAATTTCATACGCATAAAATACACTTTGTCATATAAGATGAAAATATCTTAAGTCGGACAAATTATTTTAGATTTACAATTGAAATAGGTTCGAGCGCTAAGGGATGATTTCTTCTCACAATTTCCTGCCCAAAGTAGCATCGATTGCATTAACAGAATTTCATGAAAAATGACCAAATGCCTGAGAATAAATAATATAATATAGCATTTTGGTTACACACGTCCACTATAGATTTTCTCGCGGAGGTCTGAAAATTCCCGTTACGCGGTTACCGTTCAACGAATAATCGTCTAACATTCCGGTCACGAGTCACCGGAACTGAAAGCCGTTAAGTCGGAACTAATTGAAGTGTTGTTAAGGGGCAGCAGGAGGCGAGCGCTAGGGGTGCTGTAGCTTGGGTCTTACAGAGATAGCCTGACAGAGAGCCGCGAAATCCCCAGTGATAGATCCTCGCGAACAATACCCTCCAGGAACGAGGAATCGTTAATACAATCGTGGACGAGGCACGCGATGAACCCCGCCGCGCAGCGCGAGTCTCCGTTTCGATATATGGTGCACAGTCGCGACTCGCCACGGAACATACGGGGAGTCGGTTGAAAAAAAATCTTTCACAATAATTCTCCGCTCGGCGAATTTTAATTGGGCTAATACACATTTGAAACGCGATTCGTCTCGAAACGATGCATTTGTTGCGGACCCGGCGGCGGAGCGGAGCCGGATTAATTGGCAATTAAAGTTGCACAATATCGTCCGGAATTCTTTTCTGTTTTAAGAAGATACGAAGATAATTTAAGTAACTTTGGATTTAACGGCGCGCGGGCCCGGTTGTTGAAGACGTTGAATAATTATTTTCCCGGGCTAGGGGTATTAGTCGTTACGGAAGTTTCCATTCTTTCGCAAGTTTTTTCATTAGCTGTACCCCGGGTCTTAAAACAACAACCTACATTCCGAACTTCCTTTCTCCGCGCTCTTCAAATTAAACGACAGGCACAATTTTCATTTCCGACCGTTCTGAAACGCTTCAATGCCGTTTAACGTTCGCGCGGATCTGCAACATTACCCACGGGACGACGCGCGCAGAACATTTTCCGATACGGTAATGAAATTTTGCAAAATCCTTTGTCGGATATTAATAAATCCCGTGCTTTGAGAATCCACGCGTCCCACCCACCCCCCTTCACCCCGTTCGATTCGAATTATCTTTCGGTTCGGCGGTTTCACGGTTTTTTGCGCGCGCGTTATGCTCGCTAAGAAAATTATATAGGAGTCGTTTGTTTCCATGGAGAGTTCCATCTGTACTCGTCAAGCATAACACCGTTGGGAGTTCTCCTTGCCGGCAACGTATTTATTTTCCGAGTTGTCCGAAGAAAAGAAATGAAATGACATTTTACAGAGAGTAAGAAAATACTACACTCGGCGGAGCGCGAGGAATTTTTTTTTCAGTCCAGATAATCCATCGTTCTTCTCAACGTATTACAGTTTTTCTCGATTAACCTATCGCAATCAAAAGATTTTTTCGTTATTTCTACCAACGTGCGCGATATGTTTATTTCGCAATAATAGCCAAGAGTTGAATAAAAATAAAGACCATTATACCGCTATGGAATTTTATTGGAATTAATAAATAACAGACTTTGTGTTTTTATTTGTGTATTTTAATAAAAAAGGTATTTTTATACCTCGATGAAACTCGCAATGTTTCCTGTTGCAATTCTGCGGCTGCGAGGATAAACGGCGCAAGTTGCGATTTTAAAAAATTTTAAATTAATTACGTACGAAGGATATCCAATTAGAAATACTACTAACAGGAAGCGTATACAAGCGTTCTTTATTGTAGCCATAGATATAATCACCTTTTCCGATCACTGATACATCGTACAATTAGTGTTTCAAATTGTAGAATATTTTTCAGTCTATAAAATTTCTGATCACGTTATTTCTTCCGATAAATAGACGAATCATACACGCTACAGTTCAATGAACGCACTAACTGAAATTTGTTGCAATCATGATATTTGCGGCGTTTCTCCTTATAGCCGCCGAATTATCAGCGAAGAAAATTCGGAAGCTCCGCGGGTGTTTGTCCGTCCCGGAGGGTGGTCTTCCCCGGAATCAATCGAGCACCGGCGCCATTAGAGGACGGGAAGGCGGGTTTGTTTATTGTGTACCGTATAAAAATTCCGAATCGGCGAGCGGTCGGAGCTTTGAAAGCTCCGTCCGAGTCGAGTCGAGTCGAGTCGAGTCACCTATCAGAAACACGAGAAACAATCCGAGACGGAGGAGGCGGCGGAGGTGGAGGAGGTCCGAGCTCAATCAGAAGCCGTCTCCCCGATAAAATTCCAAGGGACTCCGGAGAGAAAAATAGCAACGGGTAGTTATATCCGTCTGCGGGGAAAGGAAAAAAGGCCGAGCTGCCGACATTTTTGCTACGCCGGGAAGAAAGAGGAAACTCACCCCCGGCTCTCCGATGTCCATTGCGGCTGTTGTTTGGCACGCAACCCCCGGGGTCGGCCCGGGGTTTGCTCACGAGCTCTGCTCTCGACGTACGTATCCAGACATAATATTGTTATTAACCGGCAGCGCGCCTCGCCGGCGAAGATTCTTCGAGACGTTAAGAACGATTAAAATACACCTGCTGGGAACTGGAATCAATTCGATCGGGATTTTTACACGTTTAACATTGGAACCTACGAACATTTTTCTCTTGTTAGAATTCCCTGAGCGTAGCTAGGTTATGTCAGGTATTATTATTACCAAACTACAGAACTTTATGCGAAATAAAAATTTTCTCTAACAACTTCAAAAATTAAGAGTTGAGTAAGTATGGTTGACAATTGACTAGATGTGATTGATTAAATATTTATAAAACACTTAACTGTGAAGTTACATTCTTCTTTTTCCTCCTATTTCATATTTCACAGCACCGTATGAAATACAAAACTAATAATCTCATAAACGCAGAAGACCCGATTTTTACTATTCCACGAAATACATCCAAAAACAATTCTCTTATTTTGCGGATATTTCATTGTGCGATTCGAACGAAACACATAACGAAATATTACATGCATTGTAACAGCATAACACGATTCGTTAGATCTTAATATTGGACCTCTGTGCGGTGCAAGGAAACGAGCCGGCCGGGGAGGCGGCTGGGTGGTAGACAGCTCGACGAAAGGGAAAGACGAAATGAAAATAAAGCTAAGACAAACGAGGGAGCCCCTTTCGTTTTTAACGAGCAACAGCCGCAGAGCTGTGCCGCTGGGAAGGCTACACCCGTGTCTGGAGCTCGTGGAAACAAAAGAGTTCACGGGCATCTTGTTTCGTAGCTGGCGACGGTATAGAATTCAATAATACGCACTCTACTAAACGTCTACACTAATTGTGCGAAACATAAAGAATTGCGATGGGTATACCTTAAACATAACCTCGGCAAGAGAAAAAAGAAGGAAATTGAGGGAAAAGGAAATTCGAAGAATAAAAGGATCGAGAGAAACGTAATAGAATGACGCAATAACATTCTTTAGAAATAAGCGAAATTAAAGTACTTTTATGTCATCGTGATGTATTGTTTCGTGCTGCATCACCAGGATTTTCGAATACCGCAAAGATATGTAAGGATTACCCAGTGAATATTGTATATTTTAAGACACTTTAAATTTCTTGGACAATAGAGTTATTTATCTATTATATTGTTCGCTACTTACTTAGGCGGTACCTAATTCATTTATAGAAATTCGGTAGTTTTCGTTGTGGTTTCATTAAAGTAAAATCAAAGGTATCTTGCTTGCTCGATTAATTTTAAACATCGAACGTACATGAATTATTATACATACCCCGTGTTTCTAAGTTATCGTGATATATTGTTACGTGTTACATCACCAAGATTTTCGAATACCGAACGGAGCAGGTGCGAACAGGGGTACTTTCGCAAATGCACTCGGCTGATTCGAACCGCGTTGCTCGACCGAGGATCCAGCACTATGGCGGAGCCGCTGTCTCCAACCAGGCTGGAAATTTGAGAATGTCTAGCCGAAGGAGCGAGAAAGTAACGTTTCCCGCCATTGTTAGGCGCGTTTATAATTCGAATAATGGCGGCCCTCGCGCCCTCTCGTCTACCGCCCGTGATTTTTATCGAGGCGGATGAACTCGAGCGTACTCACGAACCCTCGTCGCGGGTTCTTACACCCGTCGCGACCGGAACAAAAATAAACGGACGGACACGGCGAAACTTTTCCAAGGAATCCGCGCCGCCGCCGCCACCGTCGAGCTCTCATTCGCGTCAGGTGGTTCAATCGCGTCATAAGGTGAACGTAACCAGCATTCAGATGCGGCAGACTGCTTTCACCGAGCTTTCGGAACGATGCGTTGCCGTCTCAGACTTTGTTTCAGCGTCCTGCGATTCTGTCTGAAGATTTGACAGGTGGCTATATTGTAATCACGTTGTAATAAAATTTGCAAATTTATTTTTCAAATTTATTTCACAATTTCCAGTCGTTTCCTTTAGGTTTAATTTTATTAGGTTAAATAGAAACCACGATTCGGAACTTTGGACCACATGTTTTATTGTTTCATTAGTATTTAATTTAATCTAATTTAATATAATTTGATCTAATTTAATTTATGTTATTTTGTTGGAGTGTCAACGATGACTACCGATGAAAAACAGACCCAGCGAACTGTTTTATGGCCCTTTATGAGGGTGAGCCGTTGGCGACGAAGGCTCACGGATTTTTTAGCTCAAAAGCAGAAACCGGACCGTGAGGTTGCCAGTTCACAATTACCACTACCACTGTATATATTTTTCTATGTATATGTAGTTCTGTTATGCATCACTTATTCTACTGGACACGCGAACGTTCTGAAGTATTAAATTGAATTAAAAATAAAGTGTATTAAAGTTTTAATTCAAAACCTTTCAACATATTTATTTATATATGAAAAGTCCGCTTCTCGAGTCATAAAAGAGTAAACTTAAACGCAGTAAACGAAATTCCAGATTCCGGTATACCTTCGACATTGTTCAAAGACGCGAGACTACATACACCTGGTAAAAGTGCAGAATTTAAAACCGGCGCACAATCCGAGGACTTCGAGAATAGCGGATCGCTAGGCAGTCGGGCTGCGAACGAATTTCCCGTGGCGAAAATTTTCTATCGGATTGAACTTAGTTCGGCCGAGCAGAAGCCGAACTCGATAACCACGGCGAACTCCCGTATCAGCGGGACGAGAGCGTTGCACGGTAGGCAGCTGCACCGGCGATTCGCGTGATTACGCCAGAAATCGGCGTCTCGTATAATTCCCGCAGACGGTGTGTTGTACTTACGGCTCGGCGAGTACCAACTCCCCGTACGAGTACCCTTCCGGCTGGCACACAGAAAATTGTTTTCCGCGCTACTGTGCCGGGGTGCACGCGCCGCGAAGTAGGAAGCGAGGGCGAGACATCGTCGCCGACGCTGTAGTTCCTCTTAAAAAAGAAGTCAGACACACATGAGGAGAGCGGGGTAGAGAGCGAGACAAAAATCGGCGACGCCGGCCCGAGAGATAGAGACGGAGAGCGAGAAGGAAGAGAGCTAGCCAGAGGGAGAGAGAGAGGGAGAGAGAGGGACAAAGAGAGACAGAGAGAGAGAAGCTATTCCCTGTCGGCGAACGCACACGCCGCCGCGAGCGCAGACACGCGTGTGTCGAAAAGAAAGGGCGTTGTCGGCCGTCTAGCAGGGTGTCTCGTCCCATTGTCCATGCACGCGGATGGGTTGGCTCTTTACTGAAATGCAAGCCGAGTTTTTTTCGAGGGGTGGAAGCACGAGCTTGCGACTACGTTGCCCCGAGAGAGCTGAAAGGAGAGAGAAAGAGAGAGAGAGAGAGAGAGAGAGAGAGAGAGGGTAGAAGGGGCGGGAGGGAGAAGAGCGAGAGACTTTGTATGGAAAAGGGAAAAGAGAAGGAGAACAAGGGGTGGCTCGGCCGTATCGCGACCCCCGACGCGACTCTTCGATTCGAGACAGGCGAGAACGGGTCTGTGCACGGGGTGCAGAGGTATTTCCCGCCCCGCCGGGCCGCCGGGCCGCCGGGCCGCCAGGCCGCCGACAACCCCCGGCAACCCCCCCGGTGACGATCTCTTCTTCCGATAGTTACCTACACCGGTTGCTTGCACTGTTTTAACGTTATTCGACACAGCTTCCCCACACCCCTCCGGCCCGCCGATACGTTCCGCCGAAGGCGGAATGCCGGCCGGGGAGGGTGCTCTCGCAGACAAGTAGACGGCCACAGGAAAACAAGGGGGGCCGGGACGCCATCATTAATTCCATACGTTTCTTTTTAGCCTGTCGACAGCGCCGGCATCCTCCAGGAAACGATACGCGAGGAGAAGCGTCGCGTCGCACTATGGGGCAATCGCCCGCCTAAACGCGCACAAAGTCGTTTTATCAAAGTGCGGGCTTGCAGTGAAAGAGATTTTACCGATGGCTAATTAGACGTATCGACTATAATGTATTATGTCTTTTTTACCCCGGGACAAAGTTCCTATATTGCTTGAAACATCAGGGTACCTACACGGTAAATGAAACTTATAAAATATAACTTCATAAAACTCTTCATAAAACTCAATAAAATATAATTTCATAAAACTCTTCATAAAACTCAATAAAATATAATTTCATAAAACTCAATAAAATTTGACAAGCATGATTCTGTGAATTTGTACGTAAACTGTTGTCTATAAATTTTACCTAATTTTTATACTACTATATTTATTATCGGCTAGAACAGGTGTGTTTACGATATTTTAAAAATCTTGCTCGATTACAATTATTTCAGAAATGAAATATAAGAGTTGACATTTAAAAAGAATAAAGTATAGTAGAAATAGTAATGAAAACAGCAATGATTTAGGAATAGCAGTTACAGTAGTAGAATAAAAATAATAATTGCATAAGTGGAAAATAGCATCAGGAAAGATAAAAGGCGAGCTAAATTTGAAGCATTTGAACCATATACGATAAAGAAACGATGTTGGACATTAACGATTCCAGACATAAAATGTTTTTCCATCGCATTTGTTGCGCGTCTACCGTCGCGTCGGCGACGCTTGGAGCAATCGTCGTCACACGATCGCGAATTTTTCATTAAATTAACGCGGCCTGTCGATTCCTTTGCCAGACCGGAGACACAACGCGATTCCGGCCGGCGAACCCCGGCTGCTAGATAAAAGTCGGCTCCTTAGGCGAGCCGTTTAAGTATACATTATTTAGGAGCCGGGCCGCGCGGAGCGGAGCGCCGTACGTCCGCGACGGCACGTACGGTTTTAATGGCGTTGCGCGAGCCCAGACACCGTAACACCCCTCTCGCCGGCTTGCTACCGGGGCCGGCCTGTCTTTTCACCAAAGAAATTTGTCGGGATTTATTGTTCCGCCGCGGAACACGCCGGTCTGAGCACCGCGATTAAACGTTTTCTACGCCGCTCGTTGGAACTCGATTAAATCGGACGTTTATCATTGTACATCATATGCGCCGAGCAGTTTTATTGGGAAAATCCATTGTGCAAAAAAACGGCATTGTTAAACGGTACATTAAGAGACCATTCGATGATGATTTCGACAGAATACTGACGTCTGCGAGCATTATGAACGAGGTTCAGAATTTCTATATAACAATTGACAGTGTATAAAAGTCATATATCAGTTTGTAAACTTCATAGCATTCTATTTTTCATGCGAAGAGAAACTATTTACTAAAGATTTTTCTATCAAACATAAAAAGAAATATTTTGCAAAAATCCATTGATACATTTTTATCAAAATGATCGCGCCCATTCGTCCAATATTTCCAGTCGATGTTTCCCACAAAGATCCGCGATCTAATAACAACATCCCGGCGCACGCAGCCTCGATTAGCCGACAAAGTGGATCGCCCCCGCTCCAAAGTGGCCTCGGCTCTTTTATCCGGCACATCGGACCGATTTTATTGCGTGGTTGCGAGGAAGCATACATAATGAATGCAAGCGAGAGAGCCATCCGGCTTTCGACGGCGGAGAGCGTTATCTCCCGTTTGCGAGCGAACGATCAACGGAAAAGTTGTGCCACGAAACACTAGAATTACTCCTTTGACGCGTCGCGTCGCATCGCAAGTAACAAGCGGCGCTTGGAAAAAGTGGGCCCGCGAGAGGAGACCGGGGAGGGTTGGGTCGAGGGGCGAGGGGCGAGTGGCGAGGGGAACGGGGGAACAAGTTCGGGGAAAACTTGCGAGCCCGGGGGAATGCTTCAGAAGCTTTATAACTTCGACAATCTTAAATCGACAGAACTACCGTGTCCAGCGGTCCTGGGGACCCCTTCCACGGTAGGAGGGGAGCGAATGAACGCGAACGGATGACAAGGTACGGGCGAGACACGGCGGAGAGAATCGTGGGGCGACTGCTGGGTGGGGAGTGTGAAAAATAGCCGCCTGTATTACCGACGTTGATAGGAAAAGGGCGATAGCTTGTCCACGCTTCCACCCTGTCCATTGTCTGTTTTCACGGGGCACGTGGTCGATACCGACGAATTCGAGCGCGCGAGTTACGGGGCTTGCCGGAAAATTGGCGAACCCTGATCACCGAAAAATCCTGCAATTATTTTCGTCGTATACATTTTTCATTTCTTTTCTTTTGCTGCACTATTTTCTTTACAATTGTCATGATTAGAATTTTTTCGATCGCAATAATTTCTTAGGAAAAAAGGAACTTTAACACGATATTTTGTCATCTCTTCGTGACGAGTATAATTTTCGAAGATGATATTTACTTTGATATTTTTTTATTTCATTTCGACATTCTACGATCGTAGAAAATGGTTCATCTTTTAACTTTTTGCAGTCGAAACCATTTTAACTGGAAATCAAGAGTATTTGTTCAGATTTACAGTATTTTATTTTATACATTGTAGAATTGAATTTTGTAACTCGTGCAACAGTAAAAAATTCTTAACAATTTTCTAAACACAAGTTTGATAAAAATTATTTCGAAACGTAGCATTATTATTCCTAGTTGCATCTTAGAATCGCCTCTTGACCGCAAAAGGTTAAACAATTTTCTGCTATTTCCGATGATTTTGCTAATTATAATAATTTATTCATGTAACTATACAGGTCGAAAAATCCTTTGTTACAGCAGAAGTAATAAAAAGAAAGAGATTATATGTAACCATCGTACATAAATACAAATAAAATTGAAATAAATCCTGAATACGAACATCCTTTAAAGAATCTTATCTTCCACAAGATATCAACAAATGTCTGCCGAGCGTTTTACGAATATACTTACGAGCGAAGCGATTCGGAACGCCCGCGCCCGCTTAATCCTTTCCGCGCGGCCGGAATAGAAATACGTGATTAAGGAAACTTGCCTAGTGGCGGGCGATGATTAAAACTTTGTACATTATTTTCGTGTAGTATGGCAGGAGGCGGCATTGTTCCGTGCTGAACGCGTCCCCCTTCTTCTTTTTTTTCCAGTCATGGTAACTCCGGACAAAGGTCGCCGCTCGGAAGTCAGGAAGACGCAACTTTGTTCGCGTCAGAGTGTTGTTCTGTGACAGCAATTACCGTGACATGAAGTGAAGGGACGCGCTTCCACCCCCTCGAAGAGACTGCGAAATCCCGAAAGTTGCAACAAACAACCGAGACTACGGTTTTGAAATCTTGCCCGCGAGTTACGAGGCCCGGCAGCGAACGGTACAACTTCAACGGTAAGTCAACGCTCCACAGCCGTTCTTCGTATGATCAATAACTCGGGCCTGTGTATGAATTCTTAATCGCCGTGTGTTCGTTACTCTGCGCGCATGATTTCCATACCTGTTCGCGATCGGACCGGATGATGTTGATTAATCGATCCAAGCTTTAATGCCACTTGACGGTGTTAACCCCTTGCACTCAGATTCCTTTCACTTACTTGTCCTTAAATCCTTGCGCTACGACTCCTTTCAAGCTGCATCGATTAGCACTTATTTGTCCATAATACTGTCCTTAACCCTTTGACTACTGTTGGCGCCTGTTGGCGTCCGAAACATGTTGTCTTCCCAGTACCGTAGACGCCAATAGGCGTCCAGATCAGATTTCACCTGTTTCGCTCGTTTATGATTAAATTTCATTATTAAATACTGTAAAAAGAAGCTTAAAATCAACGTTCACTTCAAGTAATATTGGTTTAATGTAATAGAATTCAGTATTTTCAATATTTTAATATACTTCTTCAGAAAAACGAAAAACTCCACGGTACCCAGTGGACGTCGCGATTTAATTTTTGTCGTGCCGTAGGCCGACGTGTGACAAAGACTGCCGTAGCCAAAGGGTTAATAGGACCAGCTAATTTTTATCTTTCGTATTGCCTTCATTTACTTCTGTTTCCATACTTTGATAACAGAAGAATTAAATTTTATTTCAAGTTAGAAAATATGAATATTATTAATTTCTTCTACATCGAAATAAAAATAAATCCTTCTGTTATCAAAGTATAGAAACAAAGATAAAACAATACTGAAAAAAGGAACAAAATATGAATAATCGTAACTGCGTTAAAAATCAGGGGTGGCGCGGAACATTTGGAAAATTCCTTGGCGCTCGCGAACGCGAAAAGATCCGCAGTCCATAAATAATATTGGCATACGTTCGTTGCGGACGTGTGCGGAATCTGGTCTAGGGTTAACGACTCGGCCAGGAAAAATGGCTGTCCCCTCGGCGGAGATTAAACAAAGCCGAATCGCTGGTTAACGCGAGATATCGACAGGAAAAATTTGCCCCGGTAACAACGTACCGAAGGAGGAGGCCTCGTGGCTCGTTCATTTTCAGCGGCACACGCTCGGCCGCGGCCGACCTTCCTGCACACGGACACGGGCACGGGAGAGGCCGTTTATGCTACGCTGAACGGTGGGTGATTTTTCAATTTGCCACGTCTTTCGGCCCATTGTGACCGCAGTCTCGCGTTTATCCCGGTTTCAGGTCGCCACCGATATCGACGTTTTTGGCAATTGATTCCCGAGCGAGCCCGCGCCCCGGAAAAGCTTTTAATATCGGCGACCATGAATAATTTCTAGGCAACATTCATATTCCGATGCCCACGGCCAAACCGTCCGTCGACCTGTGCCGCGCTACTTGCGTGTCCCCCCGCTGCTCCTTCTCTGTTTATACGCGGGGGCTGAAATTGCCGCTCCGAGTAATATGAATCGAGTAAATTCCCGTTTAGTCGGATGCCGGTGAACGACCGACGTCGTGCTTGGGAAAACAGAATGTCGTGCTGGATAAACTTGTAATACGGATTGATGGCAAGAACGTGGTTTTACATGGAACACCGCTCTTACCTGTTCTACGTCGAGACTCTTGCGAGCAGGAGATCCTTCATTTTAAAATCATCCCACACGAAATTAAATAATAATTCGACTAGTATATCTCTATCATAGTATTTCAATTTTATACAGGATAATCCACGAACTTGCAATCCTTCTGCAATTTCTAAAATATGCATCGGTCAACAAATTTTTCAATATAAAACTTCGGTTTTATAAATGGGCATATGTAGTGCATTTATCTTTTTATCGAATGTCGTTTCGTTCTCTTAAAACAGAATGAAATTCGAATCTATTCGCTTCAATATTTAATTATTCTAATTATGTCAACTGTGATTACGTTCTCTTAAAACAGAATAAAATTCGAATCTATTCGCTTCAATATTTAATTATTCTAATTATGTCAACTGTGAATACGGCAAGTGATTCGCTGGGACGATATTTTGTATCTTTTCTATACACTACTGGTTACAAATAATTCTGTACACGAAGATTGTTTTCGACGTAACCATCGAACAGTATCTCCGTCCATATTTAGCAACACTCGGAACACTCCGTTTCGTTTCCGATGTAAATAAAACAATCGAATCCAAGGAAGAACCGACACAATATTTCGAAGCAGTTTGTTTGCGGCAATGGCATTCGATTCGCGAGTTCCGTGAAATTCCTCTTAATTCAGTCTACACACCCAGTTTCCGCGGATCCGAACGAGATTATACGTTTCACTGCTCGGCGAGTTTCTTCGTTCGACACTGCTTTGGAGCCTGTTAATTATATTAAGTAAAACTCCGTCGTTGCCCGGTGCACCTCTGCCCCCCCCCCCCTCCTCTCTCTCTCTCTCTCTCTGTCGCTCTTTCTCGCTCTTTCTCTTTTCCTTCGGCAAACGCTTCGCAACTTCGTTAAACAAGAGTCTTCCCTCGGCGGAGTCTTATTCCACACGGTGCAACGGATGTTGAACTTCCGACCCTGCGGTGTATATCTTTCCAACTTCGTTTCTCGGTTTATACGAACTAGCCTGCATTCTTAAAATTGCTCCGATCCCCAAGCGAAATTTCCAGTTTACGGTCCGCCGAGGATTCCGCCCCCCCTTGGACAGAAACCGGGGGAATTCCTTCCAGCGATTCCAGCGCCCGCGAAATTAGCGGGGCTCTTTTGTTTCGTGGCCGTTGCAAAAATCAACTTACGATTTCGTTCGTTCCGACGCGTATTGTTCCGACCTTTTTGCCACGGGAACAACTTCCCTCGGATTTTATTGGTCTTCGCTCCGAACGTTTACGAAGTCGAACACGGAGCGGAGAGAGTCGGTTCCCGGAATTTCTTCGAAAATACCGCGAGACTTTTCGGTCTGTCTGGTTCGACGCTGGAGCTCACCGCCGTCGGTTTCTTGTTCTACAATTTACAAGTCTACGAACTTCGCGGACCCGTTCCATTGGTAATGCCGAAGCAAATAGTCAGGGACAAATGTACGTCGATGCCTTTTAAATGTCGCGAACCATTTTTTGATGTTGGTACTTTTTATATTATTTATATTGGAATTAATTATATCCATATATAATTTGTCTCTGAGTTTTCATTATTGGAAATCATTTTACAACGCAAGCTTTACAAATTCTGAATTACTGTTAACGGTAAAAATATATTGAATGATTGGGAAATGATACTGCTCGGTTTATCGGCGCGAAACGAAATTGTTAAAAATCTCAGTCACGCAGTTTATTATTACAATTTCATTATTCGAGATATCTGCGTTCAGTAATTTTTTAATTTCCGATTATTCAAATTGTGAAGATACATTTATCTGTTATTTATTCAATACGTAACATACTTGCAGGAAATATTACGATATATCATTGGTTTAAAATCAGAATAAGTGTCTTAGCGTCACTTTCACAAGCTAATGTAAAACAGCTGCTTTCTCTGCCCCGTGAATCTTTCGTTAAAATCGACAAAAAAGTTAATATAATATTTTCTCACTGCTATGCGTGTAAACTATAATTGACAGCTACGTTTCTAAATTTCTTGCATCGTGAACGAATAGAACACGATATTAACACATTAAAGGCGGGAGTCGTAGTAATACGATATTAGCTCGATTGTGGCTTATAGGCGGGAATCGTAGTAATACGATTTATTAGTTTTTAGTTCCATATTTCTTGTGGTTTTAAGAGTTTAAATAAACTTTTGTAAGACCAAATTTATGATTGCACAAAATAGCGCCCGCTCTAGGACGAAAAACGAGTCAAGATCACCCGCCTTCGATGTGTTAATAATTAGAAGATAATACTTTTTCTTTCACAGTGGGAACCGACGGCGCAGCAACCAAATATTGAAAACAGTGACTCACGGTGTTCTAGTTTATGACGACGGGCATAATTTTCGGCGCACGTGGTGGCCGTGGGGTGTGCTCGAGGCGGTTGGAAATAAATACAAATACCTCGGCGACAGCGGGAATAAAGGAGGGGTGAGGATTTTTTTTTTTCTCCGCCGGGAAAGGAGGACTTCGCGGCGAGCGTGGCGGCGCACAGACGGCCGAGGAGGAATGCATATGAAACGTCAAATGCACTCAGCACGGTCCATCAAAATGCAAATATCTTTTATCCGTGCGGGTAATGTATGCGTCCGTCGAGAATCAGTATTCAACACGCCGATCCGGCCCCACGGTATCGGGAACCGGCTCCCGGCGTCGGTGTGCACGCGCGCATCGACGTGGATACACAGAGTGCCGGGTTACCGTAGGGCAAAAGCAACCCCTCCGAAAAAAGAGCCCGCCACCCTCTTGGCCAAATCTTTATTTTACGAGCGATCCAGGATCGATGACAGGACCCTCTCGATGATGGGATCGGCCGGGCACCGAGCACCGTAACCAATTTTAATTGATACGACCTCTCCCACCCCTCGAAAGTGTCGGGCCAAGTAGACTCGGGGCCGGATTCCTTTGATGCGTCAGCCGGTAAGCTATAAATCGTGAAACCGGCCCGCGTTCCGCGAGGGTTCTTTTATCGTTTCAATTTACATTTCTCTAGCCGCCTCTCTCTCTCTCTCCCTCTCTCTCTCGCTCTGCCGTTCTGTCGCTTTATGGATCGCTCTGTACAGGACATATGTTGTGCAATTGATTTCGACACTGCGCGGAATCCGCGATTTATTGGCGCGGCGGCTCGAGGCGCGTGAAATTATTTTCTTTTGTGCTCGAAGTCGCGTCAACACCTGCGGTCGTGACCGACTATATCGATCGGTTCCTCTTTTATTTAATTCTTCGGGTACGCATCGATGTCTTTCGAATAGAAGATTTGATTCTGCCGTCGTTCGAATTCACTGCGCCATTCGTATTATTCTTAACTTCGTTGCATTTATCGCATCGTCCTTAACGCGCACAGTTCCCGTAACTCGGACACGACTGAACCGTCGAGCGGCTTTTAATTAAATCACGTGTTTGAATTCCGAGGGACGCGGCGTAAGTTTCGGAAAGTGTCCGGCGTCGTTCTGAGATTTACGGGAAAGTTGCGCGTCCGCCAGGAAGACCGGCGACAGGGTGTTTCAAAAAGCCGGGACGCCGCGCGCTGTGTTACGAAACTTCCAAACTAAATCCCGTGAAATTTCATTTCCGTTCGCGGAGTAGTTGATCCGTTGCTCGCCGGCCGAATGAATAACTATTACGTTCTGCCAGGTTCGACAAAATTCTTTTTTTTTTCCAACTCCCCCTCCCGTATCGGCAATTTATTTTAATCCTTTTCATTGTCGAAAATTTATCTTCCAGTCCGCGGTAATCCTGTTGCCCGACGAATAAACGAAATGAAAACGGTCCTCGACGATCATTTTTCGGTCGGCGGAATCAACGGTCGGGCTTCGACGTTTCATTGAATCCGAGGTTTCATCGTTAAATGATTTTTGGGATCGGCCGATCGTTTAGGTTTGAAATCTGCGCCCGATATTTACGCTCTCTCTCTCTCTCTCTCTCTCTCTCTCTCTCTCGTTGGATTTACATCCCCCCATCGTAAAACCGGCGTAACATTTATTCGATTCTCCTCGGCCACTCGAAGATGATTGATATACAGGCGGATTGTAGACAAAGTGGACACTTCTGCCCTATGGGTAGCGTATCAATCATTTGTATAACTCGATAACAGAAATCCTCGTGAACCGAATGGAGTCCTTTATTCAACTTTGTCGCGTCGGATAGAAAAGCCCCGCATTCATCACGTTGCCCGTGATACAGCGATCGGTGTTATACGCTTTGCTGAACATAATTATGGCGTCCCTCTCCTTTTCTTGTTATTTCCTGTTATAAACATTTGCGACAACGATATCGTTCGTTAAACACTGGATCTTTGTGTAGAATTAACGTGCGAAATTAATATGCAAAAATAACAAGCTATATATGCAGAAAGATATATATGCAAAACAATGGAACCATTTATGTAGTATAAACATATTTTTATTTGTTATTTACTGTAATTTGCATTACAATATTTGACTGTGATTCTTTCAAGATATTAAAATATTTGTATGTGAAACATATACAGTAAGCTTTAAAAAATAGAAATTAAATTCCTATAGCCTTCTATAAATAATATAAATTTCTGTCTGGGTCCTACTACTTTATTTTTCTTTTATAAAAATATGTATTTGCATAAAGATCCACCGTTTACTGATCATCGTTGCTTCTATCTCACAGTCGCAACACCATTAAGTTTGAACCTTCGAGCAAATTACAGTTTTATAGTACGAATGAATCACCGTTTATGTTCACAGTAGAATCTTCTATTAATTAAAACAGGTCTCGCAATAAAATTTCTCTTACATATTAAACGCGACACTTTACGCCACGCTTGAACTCATCGCTAGACATCAATTGCATGTTATTTCAATAAGTTGGGGCACATACGGTCGCTAGACCGCGCAAGTTCACACTTGCAAAGAAATTCAAAGAAAGCGAAACCGAATGTAGTTTTGCATGCCACCGTTGGTGGAAGAAAAAGTAAAATTGTATTACGTTAAATTGTATCAAGCCCCGTGGAATGTAATTTTCCAAGGCTTTTGATATTTAGGCGATTTTGGATTAAATGCCGCGCTTTCCGCGCGTAGTTTCAAAGGGCGGCGCACGCTGAAAGGTCCGTTCGCCGGCTTTTACGTTCATCGAAACATTTCGCCTCATTTTCGTGCGTATTTTTCTTTTAACAAAACGCGACGTATATTCGTAGATTTTTAACGAACGCGTTTACCTTTGCTGCGAGCGTTTTTAACAGATCGCTGTTCTAATTTCATGTTGAAAGATTTTTAATAGAATTCATTTTTAAAGAACAAAGTGATTAGAGATATTCTTCGGGTGTATCTAGAGAAATATTAAAATATCTATATTTGTACAAATTTATACAGATTCATTAAGACGAAAATTTGGTTGTATTGATTACAATTTATTAAAATTATTTAAGGGAAAATCGAGGCTGCTTTCTATATCCTACAATTGATACAAGCAATTTTTATTTTACAGTCTACTCAACATTCATCGGTCAGTTATAACTAACAATATTTTTACTCGCGCATAATCTCTTCACTTTATTAAAATTCATTGAAATTTTGCGTTATTTAAAAAATTAAACTCTCTGCGGCTAGATAATCCGAAGGATGAAACAGAGAACGGACAATGCCCTCGAAACTGTCAGCCGTATGAATTGCGGCGGACCCTTTTTTTGCGAAGATCTCGAATAGCTGAGCCATTTAGGCGCCCTACGCGAAGGTTACGCGTGGTCCAACGTTTAGAAAAACGGACGATTTTATCGCGAGGTGAATTGAATTCCGCTATTGGTTGACGAGATCGAGAGAGAGAGAAAAAGGGGAAAAAGAGATAAAAAGTGAGAGAGAGATAAAGATAAAGACGAAAAGAGAAAGGGAAAAAGAGAGAGTAAGCGAGAGAGAGAGAGAGAGAGAGAGAAATAGAAAAAGGAAAAAAGAGAGAGAGAGTCGGAGAGTGTATGGGGAAAAGCAACGAACGAAGACAGATGTAGAGGCGTATTACACGCCCCTTGTTACCAGTTGCAGTCGCGTGCATTTGCATACAAAAGGGGTTCGTTCGAGAGGCTCGTTCGTTCGCTGCTATTAAATATTTCTTAATCGACTGAAGTTGCATCTCCGCCGAAAGAATGCAGGCAAGTATCGCTCATTTGCTTGCGAGGCCGGCTGGCAAGAAATTAAATTTCATTTCATGGAAATTCGCTCGATTCATTAAGATGAACAATCTCCACGGTTCACCGTTCAATTTCTCATGAGAGCCGAGAAATATTCTTGACGACTCGTCGATTCTCCTCCGCTACCCATTCGTTAGACATTATCATAATGGCGCTCGTTAATCAGCCTCGCAGCATCCAGCGCGACCAATTAGGCTGCCTGTTTACGGTAAATTGATTTTGTCAACATACCGGGTGGACGCGGAGAGACTGGAAATAAGCCGACGGCATACAACGCGATCTTACCATAGATGGTTTCGTTTTCTACATCGATGAATTTAATCTTTTTCAAAGGAATAATAATTATTTGTTATTGGGCGATGTCTGGCTATGACTGGTTGTTTCTACTTCGCCTATGTTCCACTGTGTATTTCGAATAATAATATAAATACTTGTCGAATAACGTTACAAGCAATTTTTAAATAAACAAATATTAATTTTTTATATTTTTTAAATTTTTTAAATAAACTAATACTTAAATCAACAAATATTTAACCCACGCGTTGTGAAATAAATTCATATTTTATTATCTACGTTAGTAGCTACATTAAGGCTTCGCTCTTTAATATAATTATAAAGAAGTATTTAATGTACACGTTGTGAAATAAATTCGAAGTTTATTACTTTTATCGTTAACTTTTGACGAAACAATATCGTCAAACTTTACACTTTGCTGCAAAAATCTTATATTTTTAATTAAACACAATACCTTGAGAAGACTTTCCTTCTTCACTTATTCTCGCGGTTTCGTGTATCTCTCTTCTGGTTTTGGATAAAGATATCAACACTGCACTGGACGAAACTGAAACCTACCCCTAGCAGTTACAAACGTCACGATTTCTTCGATCATTGACCACGACACTGCGAAGACAACAGAATTTAATGTGACACAGTAATTTGTCGGTCACCGTAATGCAAAAATGTACTCCTTTAATCCCATTTGACAACTGAAACTTTGATAAATTCTGCAATGAACACAGAAATCACATATATTCAAAAATATCAATGTTTCTCGTCCACGTTATCGCTGCGAAAATGTTATCAGAAAAGTTCAAACGATCCCGCGTGGCCGATCAAAGGGTAAATTCCGTCTCGTTGCGGAACTGTGAATGGGAGCGAAACGCGGAGCTATCTCGCCTCTCTATCGCCAATAAGATTTCATTTTCCTTGCGAGGACTCCACGTTAAATATCCTTTGTGTCTGCGTGACGGTTCCCCTGCAGGCTGCTCGCTCGCGCCGGCACTCGCGAGAGCGCTGCGAGAGTTTCTTTTCGCTCCGCGATCGTGTCTCTGCCGAGTTAATCCCGGCCTCCTATATTATTCGGAAATGCAATTTCGAAGAATTTTAAGCTTCTCAGGATAAATAAAATCCTCTCAGGATTGTTCGTTTTATTTGCCATTCCGCTGACGCTGTTTGCTCTGTGTTTTGAAAGCAACGGCAACGGCGGGGGGCCGGCGGGGCGGCGGAGTGCCGGGCGCGGAGGCAGAAGCAGCGGCAGCGGCAGCGGCAGCGAGAGGCACGGCAGCGAGAGAGGCGAGGCTCTTGGCTTCTCGGGAAACGTATGTTGGATCAGGTAAAAAGGAGCAGCGGGAAGGTCGCGCACCGTGAGAATCAAGTAATTCTTTATGCGTGCTCCCTCTATGCATGTACTATCTCAGGTATCTTCGCTGTGCTAACAATCCCAGTTTCCCCCCGGCAAAATGTATACACTCACGGCGTGTGTGCGAAAGAGAAGGATTTTTCCAGATGCGAACTTTTCAGAGTGCACCTCTCGAAAAGTAGTTCGAAAGCGGGGATATGCTCGCGGGGAAAATCTCCGTGTATCTCGGGCCGTGCCGGCCGACCGTGAAACGCCGGATTCTGCCGTTATCCTCTCGGAAACGCTCTATCTCTGCCGCCAACCGATTAATTATTTTCTAATTCAATGTTAAGTTATTTATAAAATAGACGCGACTTGGAGATATTTAACTGTTTCATTTTTTATATTGTCTGGATAATGCTGTACTAATCGTTGAATGTATAAGTCGAAAGCGTTAATTCCACTACTCCATTTTTGCATTCTTCGTGTGGAATTGGAGAATTAATGAGATTTATATAGATTTTCTTTGTATTACATTTCTCTATATTTACCTTTAATTCATATTATCGTTTTCAGTATTCAATATTACTAAAGGGCATAGCCGATTAAGATGGTCAAAACTGTCCTTAGAGGTTTCTCAATGAGTCATACACCGTTCGATAGCTAACCAATAAAAATTCATCTGTGCAAAATTTTAACCCTTTGTCCGTGAAGGTAGTTACAGGGCAAATTAGATTTCGCGGTTTTCCGGCATTTTTCCACCTTTAGCGGCTTTCTAAAATCTTGAAAAAAATATGGCTTATTTTGGACATTAAGCCGGATGGTATAGAATTTTTTCAGATTTTTCAGTTGCAAGCTGTGATTGTCAAAAATGAAAACCCCCCAAAAAATCGGAAAATTGAAGATTTCTCACTTTCATATTATATTCAACACTTTTATATTAATTCCCTGATAAGGTACTATCACGGCTCGTGTACTCAATTTTTCTCAGATTTTTTGCTAACCTGCAACATTGTCAAAAAAAAATGAAAACCCAATGTGTCGATGTTTTTTTGCTGTCAGAATGAAGCTACTACTTTTCTAGATTACCGCGAGTGTGGATTAAGTAATTTTAAACATTATTGCATCGAGCAAAAAAATTGTAACGAGCGGGATATTTGCTGAAATGTTTCCGCTCGTTACAACTCAATCGGTTAGCAGAATGGTTAGAGCGTACGATTTCGGTGCTGCTACGCTCGGGTTCAAATCCCGTGAATATAATATTGTTGCGAGTTCTGTTGGCTCCACGCATTACACGTTCAGGTGTTTTATTCATAGTTTTCGCTATTTACAATTATACCGTTCTTTATACAGTTATTAATAATAAGATATAGAGACGTGAGTTAATCGCTCAATGGTTCGATCTCAATTTTCGACTGTCCGTCGACACAATGGTTTCGTGACAACCCCTCCCTTCAGTTATTTCCGTAGGGGTTGTCCACTTCAGAGCAGTATCACATTACATCAACTTGCTTTGGACAATTCGCCGTAACAATATTTTATTAGTTTTCGAAGCTAACTTATTCTTCGGAAAATTAAACTTCGGATGCCTTTTGCTTTATACTTTATTACTTAGACGTATCTCTTGGTATTGAATTAAAGCAATGATATATCAACGCTGAAAGAACGTGTCCGATAAAAAGTACTGCATATAAGAACTCCAGTTTATTCCTATGGGTCATTCCACGTCAAATCGATCACTATTTTTCCTCCAAGTCTTGGATTTTGTTCGAACTAAAGTATGACGTAGCTTATGTGATATTAGGGGAGGTTTGAGTCATCATTTTTATAATATTTCGAATTTATCTAAAATATAATATTTAACCCTTTGCACTCGAGTGGCGACTCTGCGGCGCCATTAAAATTATTATAACACGTTCAAAAACTATTTTAATATCGTCAAAGTTTAAATTGAAGGAATTGTTAAAAGTGTGACTGTTGCATGAGTCGAGAGACACAATTTCATATGCATAGAACGAATTTTGCTGTTTAAAATGGAAATACTTAAAGCCAGAAAAATGATTTTAGATTCGCAGTTGAAATGGCATCGAGAGCAAAGGGTTAAGAATTTTTATGTCGGAAACTATTGATCGCAACAAGATGTACCTTCTTTAGCTTCACATGGAAAAGATCCATCTCTTGAAATAAATTTTTATCTGATCGAGGAATTGTTTCTACAACGTTGAAAATTATAATCATATTTTTATTTTGTTTGGCGAGGAGTGCCCCATATGCGGTTCCTTTCTACATACGAAAATGGATGGATATTTGCGAGCACAGTTGTTTCGTCTGCCACCAAAAAATATGAAATCCACGGCTGGATCTGTTATAAAACTGTACAGAATTTCGACAAGCACGATCTTTTTCTAACTCTGGAATTCCGGGACGCACCGTGAAATATTTTCCGCTCTCTGCTCCCCGAGATGTTTTAATCTCCTCGATACGGACGTTGAGCGACACAAAAATATAAGCTAAATATTTGATGGAAGATTTCGGGGACAGTTGTTCGTATAAAATGTACACTATCGTTTCGTGTTTTCCACTATTTCGACCACTATTTTGTCCACTATTTTTGTCCAACGATTCCTACGCTCATTCTATTACTAAATATATCAATGTGGATATTATTAACTTCGGTAAATATTCTGCTACAAGAATAAATGGTAGACATATCTATTTCCTAACTTTCTCCTACCTAGATTGCTCGTTCGTCCCACAGTGCGACACCGATGCGGAAAACATTCCGCCGCTCCAATAAACGAAGCTGAAGCTGCGACAAACACTTGGACGCTTCTAATTAAGCGTTTGCAAAATCGCGAGCGCCAAAAGCGTCGAGTATCGTTGCAACAATCGTAGCCGGTGTTTTTCATTAGGGGATTTGTTGGTCCACGATCGCTTGATTTGTCATTAATCGAGTAAGAGCCTCTCGCGACAGGGTAGCCCGGAGTGCGTTATCGTAATTAGCGAGGACCGGCCGAGTGAATCAAATTTCCCCACTAATAATAACTGTGATAACGATTTCAATTTTGGTCCTCGGCCGTAGATAATTACGATTCCGATCGGTCCATCGAGCCCGGTCCTCGGGCCTGCGCGAGTTACGATCAGCCCCGGCCGGCATGGAATCGTTTGATGCCGGCCGGAAAGTGAACCGCGGGCTCCAATGTATTGCTGCGCTGCCCGCCGCTCAAACTTCCATCGAAACGGCTGATTCCGTTCGATTGAACGGCTCCGAACGGTAGTCGGCTGTTTAACCGGTCTCCGCCGCGCCGGTAAAACGCCCAAATGAGATTCCGCGGCTTTTTCCCCGCCGCGCGCGTTTCCACCCCGTTCCTCCCTACTGCCAATCTTTTCGACACGGTTCAAACTCCACTGAAGCTAAGTTTTCCTTTTAATTATTTACTCATTTATTCAATTATTAATTTATCTCTTTACTTATTTATTTATTTACTTATTTATTTATTTACTTATTAATTTATTTGCTTATTAATTTATTTATTTACTTATTAATTTATTTATTTACTTATTAATTTATTTACTTATTTACTTATTTATTTACTTATTTATTTTCTTATTTATTTTCTTATTTATTTACTTATTTATTTACTTATTTATTTACTTATTTATTTACTTATTTATTTATTAATTTATTTACTTATTAATTTATTAATTTATTTTTTTATTAATTAATTTATTTATTTACTTATTTATTTATCCATTTACTTACTTATATACGAGTTAAAATTGTTTGGTGCAACGATATATAGTTAACGATTTTATGGAGGACATTGAATGTTTTTGAACGCATGTAGGTTAGGTGAATTAAACGTAACTGCATCTGCCAGTTAGACTCTGCGTTTTGCAAACGATTTACTATATAATGTGCATATAAATCGAGCAAAATTCGACCAATCTAATGCATTTTCATGAGTAATCAAGGATATGGTCCCGACGATCGATCCTCTTTTTCACCGTCGGTTCGCTAAAATCAACTGTGACCTAATTACCGAATCTAGTTTAATAGCCGATCGTTTGATCGGTCCGTTGTAAAACCAGAATTCGGTCGAAACGCTCGCAACTCGGTTTTGTTATCGATTAACTCGAAGCAGTGCAATTTCGCGACTTCGCGTGGTCGATCACGTTTTTAGTATTCAATTTCGAAAACTTCATTCTTCGCGAACATTTTCGAACGAACTTCACCGAAGGTGTCTGCGTAATTGCGAAAGTTGCAGGTACGAAAGTTTGATAACGCGGGCGAGAACGTGTGGTCGAGGTCGTCGTACGAGTCGCTTCGTACATCGCGTACATCTCTTTTTACAGCGTGGAACGGCTTGCGGTTTTCTCGTTCGGGAAAGAACGAAACCGCGAAGACGCCGTTTTATGCGTGCCCGCTAACGGTCGCCGGGGGATTAACATATTGCCGGTCGATAACCGCAATCTATTTTGTTGCTAAAAATCGTCCCGCCGGTTTAATCCTTTTTGCGGCTGGAATTAATTCCGCGCGATGATAAAAAGCCGTGTTTAAGGACTTCTCGTACTTCTCCCTCCTTTTTTTCGCGTTGCTTCCTTTTTTTTTTTTTTCGTTGGCAGTGATTCAAGAGTCCGAGGGGATGCCGTTGCAAATGTTAGCAGCGCGTTGGTGGCGGGGGTAGAGGGGGAGGGCAGGCAGAAATTAATGCGGTCGACTTACGGCGGCTTATAAATTTGTCCAAAGTTATTCTGGTAAAGTGAACAGATAATTTTAGTAAACGCGCGCCGTGAAATCACCGCGCGAAATATTTATCACTTTCTTTGGCCGGCGCGCGAGAAACAAAATTATCTGCGCTCTACAAATTCTTCCTTTTTCTCGTCTGTAATCGCGTACGATGGCCGTTTCTTCGAATTTTAAAATATTTACTTATATTCCAACTTTATTATTCTCTTTTCTGTTTTTTTTTCTCTTTGTTTGTACTTATGCGATTGCTACATAAATTCTCTCTATTTATTGCTGCTTTGTCTGTAACAAAAGGTTCTGTTATCCGTATATATGAATAAATTATTATTATTATTATTAGATATAAGAAGAAGAAGAAGGAGAAGTCGTGATTTTTTAATTCCAATACTCGAAAGAACGAAGCATTAAACATAGGCAAATAGAAAAGCCAATGTTGCGGTGACGCATCGTCGATTGAAGCTCTTAATAGTGAAATCACGAGTATGAAAAATCGATCGAGAAGGTATTCCCGTGCTCGAGCTCGACGTCGTTCGAAACTCCGATTTTTAATGGTCAATGTAAAGTCAAACGTCGCGGTGGAAAAAGGGTGCGCGATCGGAGGTTAACAGAGTTAACGAACAACTCGGCATCGAATGAAAGTAAAGTCTCGGGGGACTTAGTTATCGCTGGGTAGCAGCGGGGACGAAAGTTCGCGGAGGCAGAGAAGCAAGAGTAAAAGTAAAGAATCGTGCTTGAATAACAAAAACCGACGATAAGAATTATAAAGGTGGCGGACAAAGAGAAGGAAGACGGGCGCGAGCGGGGGTGGAAGCGGGCGGGAGGGGGGGGGGGGGCGACGTATATTTTTATTCAGCGGGGAATTTACAATTCAAGCGCAAAACGCACAATAGACCGCGATATTACTTTTACCGGCGCGGCGAAGAAAGTTTAACCGGCCAGATGATTGTACAAAGAGTTTCTCTCCACATACTTGCGAGACCTAAAGTGCCAAGTTTTCGCGAATGTGACGCGATTTCTTTTTACTCGTGTCCCGTGTCAGTCTCGGCAGGTAATTCACATTATTTGCTGCGATACACTTTCTGCATTTTCGCAAATAGTAGCAACGCTTTCGTTTTAATAGCTCTTCTGCTTTTGAAAGAATACATTTATTATTACCGGCGTGTTAAAATTCAACCCTAACGTCCATCTAATATATATTTTACTTATAGGTTCTCCTTTTTTTTTTTCTGCCCCTTATCAACCCCTATAATTCCTCTTTCACACATATTTCTAGTAAAATATCCCCTTTGCGTTTTGATTTCATATTCGCTAACCATCGTACGTTTAAAAATAAAGAAACATAACCTCGCAGCAATGTATTCATTTCATTAACCACTTAGCTGCGTCGATATTTAGAAGATAAATTTTGTTACGCGTTTTATCAATTATACCGAGTGTAGTTTTCGTGGTAATTGTTCCAGTATTATCCTAGAGCGTGCGAAATTTACGAATATATTACTACAAGCATTTTTACGCAAATCGTAGGAGAAGTATATTTATTATAAGATGTAAAATTGTCATTTCCTTGTACGCAGCTAATGCGTTAAAAACACATCGATTTGTTTCCTGAATTAATTTTTCTAGTTTCAGTGATAATCGATCCTTCAGATTTCAATCCTTTCGAGTTTCATATTTGCGAAATAATCGCCGCCCGATCCCGACGGATATCCCATTCGATTTTTCTTTCATTAGCCGATAAGGCTGCCAACCTATCGGCATCCGGCAATTTCGCCCCGGCAATTGTCAGCCACGGAAATACAGGATCGGTCCATGGGATTTCGCCAGCAGCAATTGTGATTATCAGAGTCAGTTACAACAAGGCAGCGCCGCCGTGGGCGTTATCATCTGCGAGCTATCAATAATAGAAGAGCTGCTTTACATAGCCAGATCAACGTAGTGACGAAACGAGCAATCGTGCCCACATAAGCCTTCAGATTATCGTTCCGGGTTCCCGGTTCCCTGCTTAGAGGAGGTTATGTACATCGTATCTCGTTAGGCGTAACAAATCCTTTTGATCTTGCGTATGCCGTTAGTGTATCGAATCGTAGCCCGACTTGACGACTTCGATGCCCAAAAACAAAGGAAATTAGCACGCGAGATCCACGGATCTTCCTGTCAAATAATTATGCGTTACTTTCGTCGACGCTTCATTTGCCGGTCGTTTTCTAATCAATTGTTAAACTCGAAGGCCGACATCTAAGAATTTCATAATTTGTTCAGGAACTATTCCCGTTTAAATTATTCGGATTTATGTAACGTAGCGAGTCCTTTTGAAATGATTATATAAATGAAAATTATCGGGCATCTGCAAATATTATTCTGTCATTGAAATGCTCAATAATAAAAGACAAATACAGTGTTATAATATCAGCTGAACGCACGAGCTTTAAATTTAAATTTAAATAATAATTTAGTACTATATCTTCGTGGAAATTACGAGTAACAGAAAATAATCTTCTGGAAGCGTTCCAGACAGTGGAATCGCGTTGAATTGAGGAATAATTTATTTGAAAGTGAAAATTTCGTATTAATAGCGACGAGCAGGTATACGCGGAAAATATGCGCGGATCGGTAATGAATTTTTTAAAATTCAACGCAGACTGCTCAGAACGAAGCATCTCCGGGAACTAATTAGACGATTGAAGCGGTGCCTCCGCCGTGAAATATGGCGGACGTCGCGCCGCAGGAAAATATGCAACGGCGAATTCTCGGTGGTATCGCGGGGAAAAAAATCTCGACCCGACGACGACGATGATTTAATTATTCTAACTTAATTACGTCCGCCTTTCATTAATAACGCTGTCTCGCGGGGTGGGGATGCATCTTCCCGTGTATCAACCGCATTAAATTCTCCGTTGACGAGGGTCCCCCTCGCGGCGTAACGAACGGCCGTCGCATCAAACCGAAATTTCAGCAAACTGGCCGTAATGGCCGGCAAATTGGGTATATAAAACGCAGTTTACCATTGCCCGCGCATTCCGGTTCGCGTATCTAGATTCGAACAATTCCTGAAGTTTCCGAGTTCCGACGGGGGTTGAGGCCGCGTCTGACGAGGGAGCTACGCTTTAACGAGCGCGCAGTTCACTATTTTCCTTGATTCGATTTGAAAAATGCATCATTAGAGGTCGAGAACGAATCCCGTTCCAAGGACATTCGTTCAATGGCGAAAACATGCTTTATCAAATGTTCTTTTGCATACGAAATTTTAAGGTATTAATGCGTCCTTGATATTGGAAGATTAAACTGTTTAACACGTCGTCTGCCATAACAATGTTCGTAGAAGTCGTAGAAAAGTCGGAACAAATTATTTTTCGACAACATACGAACGGAGAAGATGGTATTTGTTCGAACAATTATATTTTTATATCTTGTGTACAAGATGTGTATGAATGTAATATAATTGTACGAAGCTTGATTTATTCGCCAGAGCACTCTTACGGTGTTCACAAAATGTTTAAGAGACACCTTTACATTTTATAAATCATAGTACAATATTTTTAAGCGTATTATATTATTTTATTACACAAAAACCAACATAAAAATATTAAAGTTAGTAAAAATGTATTTACTTAACTCTCTGTATTTACTCTTATTTACTAGGAGATAAATAGAAACGCCATACAAGCCTAACACTGAGCCATATAGAAGGCTCAATACTGTAGAAGGCTCGACAGAAGGGTTAACAAAAATTCTTCTTCAAGTTTGATAAAAAAAAATGATCGGCGGTACGACGACGTTCGTCGAAGTGTTCGCGATAAGAACACGGGAAATACAAAGGAAATGGAACGAGGCTGTTCCTTGGCGAATATCAGGCGGCAATTTCCCGAAAATTCGGGTCCTCCAGGAAGCTTGATGCGTACTTCACGCCGCAAAGGACCGAGCCATCGGCCGGTGTCGTAGATTCGCGATAGCCGGGTCCGATGTCGTCGATCGAGGGTATTATCGATCGAACGAGTGAGAATGGCACCGTGAGCGAGCGAGATTCTTATCGTCGGTCCCTGCCACCGCCTGCGGAGAAACGAATATTACTCGTCCGCACGTGTTCGAAGGGCTGCGCCGGTATCAGCGGGGCTGGATCCTTAAACAACTCGGTCCCTGTCCACCATGGGGTGTCCGTACCCGGTGCCGCATGGCAAAACCGTCTGCGGGCCACGGCCACCCCTTTCTCGAGTCTTCAGCCGGGCCCTTCTCTTTCTCTCTATCATTTTGTCTCTCTCTCTATAATTCTTTCTCTTTTACTCTCTATAATTCTCTCTTTTTCTAGTAGCTATATATACAGGGTGTTCATTCTACCAGCCACATCGATTTTCGAAAAAATTTACACTAATCTGACAAAAAAGTGTTTCGAATAAAAAATAATCAGTAATAATGAAAATTTCGTAAAATTTGTTATTTGACAATAAGTTTAGGTTACTTTAACTTGTTCAAATAGCACTAGGTATTTCAGACTTTATATTATTATAATTGACCTAAAATTGAATTCATCGACACGATAACCTTTGAATGACTTTCAGCTTAGAAAATCGATGAATTCGTCTTTAAATCAGTTATAATATAAAGTAAAAAATACATGGTGCTATTTTAAAAAGTCAAAGCTACTTAACCTTTTCATCTAGTAAAAAATTTAAAAAATATTTGTATAGTTGCACTCTGTTCTCCTCCAAGTAATTATTAGCCTTTATACCAAATATTTTTGTATCAGATTAGGACTGCTAGGACGAACACCCTGTACATCTCTCTCTCTCCCTCTCTCTCTGTCTCTCTCTCTTTCTTTCTGTCCCTTCCTCCCAGCCCGAGCAGAAACTTGTTCGTTTCCTCATCCGCATCCGAGCTGATCAGCGACAACTGATAGCCGCGCCTCACGAAAGGGGTTTTAATTCCGAGCTGAGTCAGCCGCACGCATTTGCCCGGAAAGCAATAAAGTTAAGTGTAAACAGCAGCCCTCTCGGCGTGGGACCACCCCAGCCGCCCCCCCCCCCCCCCCCCCCGAACCTGGATGGGGTTACGCCTTTCTCTCCTGCCTTGTCGTCTTCGTCTCGTTCGTCGTCTGCTGTCCGTCCGGTTCTGGTGTTGTGTGACACGCGTGTCTGGGGGTGTTCATGCGTTAATCGCCGACGACTAGCTAAGGGCGAGCCCGGATTTGCCGGCGACGACCACGGAACTTTCAAGCCTTTTCTCACCCTCGCGCATAGCGTCCTCAACATGTCAGGTTTCAGCGAATTCCTTCATTCTGCATTTTCACCTTTCCGAAAGTAGATGCGGATAGTAGGATGACTTCTTTTTTAAACGCGTTCTTGACATTGAAAATTTCTACCTCGGTGTAACCCTTTCTACTATTGCGTTTTTCATAGCTACGTTGATTATGATTATTTCGCCCTTAATTATTTTTTTAATGTCGTGAGATGATTCTAGTGTCCCGATTGTCCTCGTTTACTTTCATTCCCAGATTTCGACGACAGGGGATTCAAATTTTGTTTCGATTTAATAGGAATTATTAAAATCGAATGGAGTTAGTAATAAATAATAAAAAAATCAAATTACTAACAAATACTACAAAAAAACCGAAATGAGTTATGTCAAGGTTATGTTAGCAATAAATACTAAAAAAATCAAATCACTAACAAATACTACGGAAAAATGGAGAGGGCTTAGTAAGAAATCCTAAGAGAACGCAGCTTCTAATCATCGTTGACAATGAACAATCGTTTCCGGCGCGCGTAACGGTTCGCGCAGGGATTGCTTAGGGGAGTTTTCTGCATCGGATTCGCAGCATCAGCCGGAGCGTGGCCGTGTCTTAATACAATATAAACACGGCCACGGTGGCGCAGGGGCTCGGCATCGAAGCCGAGCTTATCCCTGTTTGTTAGATTCTATTCGATATTTTCGAGACTGTGAGACGCATACGAAAACACCGGCGAGGGGCCTTCCGCGTCCGGGTCCGCGTCCGGGTACCGTGGATCACTTTCAACGGCAATAACGGACGAAGAAAAACGGGGAGCATGCGAGACACATAAATATGGCCCCCGGTTCGGCGGCATTAGGAGCTTATCGTTATTCCGCACACGTTGGCCGTTCGTCGCAGCCCACAGGCACTAACTACTTGCGTTACGAGTCGACCAAGAACCTCCCCCCGTAGATAAACAACAAGGGGGGAACGGCCGCTACCACCGTCGTTGCCCTTCCAACAAGGCCTACCTCTCAATGGCTATAAGCATTTCATTTGCATAGAAACGCGACTAACTTTGGCTATTAAACGTTCCGCGCCTTGAGGCTCGCGTCAGCTTTCAATTACCCGAACAGCAAATCCTCGGCGTTCACCCTCTCTTCCTTCATCGTTAATCCATGAAGCATTGCCGCGGACCAATCTCCGCCAGAGAATGTCTATCGCATTCCGTTACAATGTTCAAACATCGTGGGACACGAAGGAACGTAAGGTAGAGCGGCCTATTACTCTGCCCTGTTAGCAACCCCGAGGTTTCGCTATTAAACGCAACTTCGCCGATCTGAATGACATTTCTTCACGGCTTAAAGATGAATTTTAAAGTTTCTTTCTTTCTTTTTCTATTTAGAGCTACTTTAATCTCTCGTAGGATTATTTTCCGTCGCATCGAATGTATGTTCTCGAAGTTATTTGTTGCTGAGGAGTGACATATTTTTACATTATTTCCGACTGACGGTTCGCAACATTTTCGAAGCGCACGGACTGCATTATTTTACTGTCCGTTTACAAAGTATAACGCTGTATGATAATAGGAGGGAGTATTTCATTTTGTGTAATTTTCTAATGAGGCTGGTTTTTTGGTTTTCTGGTAATATAAAGAAAATGTAATACAACAATATATCATGTAAAAGTCTACATTAAAGATAACTGCTTTAACGAAGCTTTATATTTACATTTCGCTTTTTGAAAATATGACAGATATAATTTGAGATTCGTGGATTGTATATGTAGGTCTTTACGAAATCTGAATACGTTTTATCAATGCAATTAACATTGTAATATCTTACTTAAAACGATTTATGTCGCTGAATATTGATCTCTCATCGTTCAGTATTTTTATATGCCAGTCAAAATTCTGAATAAATAAATTAGTGCCACAACTATGAAATAATACAAAATGGTCGGTTTTATTGCTAAGTAAATCTAGCTTTATACTCCGCGCAAGAGAATCGATGGGAATTTCTTCAGACAACCTCCGCACTGCAAAACTCCGCCGCGAAATGACAATACCGAAGCGCATCGAAGAATTTTGATAGGAGAAGGTCGCAGGACCATTCCGCGCGTAGGAGACCCGGTGTAAAACACCTTAAACGCAAGCAATCTGGTAGAACGTGTTCCCGGAGCCAAGAGACAAATACTCTGGACACCATGGGACAACATAGTTTCCAAGATCCAGCAAAGTACGCGAAAGCTAGAGAGCCTCGGATGGCTTCGACAATGCCCGAAGTCGCCTCTGCAGGCTGGGGCTCGGTCTCAAGAGTTTCAGAAGGCTTCGAGGTCCCGGGAGTTTCAGACCCTTTTGAAGTTCCGACAGTCTTTGAAATTTGAGGAGTTTCCGCGGACCAGAGAGTTTTAGGAGCCTCTGAACCTTCCAGGAACGGAACACCATTTAATGCGAATTCTCAGTGCTTCGGGATCCGGCCAAGATAGCGGCGCGTCCGCGATGCTGCGGATCGGCAGCTTTTCTAGCGTCCGCAGTTTCGAGGATCTAGAGGCTATCGTACCGATGCTTGATTATGATACTAGAGCCGAAACTCGTAGCTGGAGGAACATCGATTATCTCGCGAACTTGCGAGAATCTTGGCTATCGAATCTCATAATGCTCTAGCACCCGTTATGGTATAGTTATTAAGAAGTTTTAATTACTATTGTATTCATTTTTGGGGAGAGATTGTTAAAACTAGAGTTCCTTTACTTGTTGAACATGTACTTTGTAGTACTTATATTTTTCGAGTTACTGTTAACAACGCAGTCTAAGAGTTATATTGTAAAGTGTATTAAGGACAAGCTGTGAACACTCGCACACGTTCATTCTCTCGATCTTCCTTTCATACCCATTCTCTCGATGTATAATACTTACTAATTATTAATACGTATGTACATAATAAAATAACAATTGTTAGTACAAAATAATAAAAATTATAACTATCTTCTTAGCTATTACCGTGCTATTAACAGTCTCTGGGTAGATAGTGTTCATTTGGACAGGATCTTCCAATAAATTTCAGATATTTTTCTTCGAAAGGAATAACACGGTTTCAAATTTCGAATTTTCTACTCAGAAAAATTCGAACCCCGTAAAATTTAGTAGGGGAGACCCACGCTAGTCGAAACGGCGGCTTCCTTTTCGGGCTAACCCGTGCGGCCCTCACCTGCCGACGAAATATTTATTCGTCGTAAGGTAACGCGGCGTCTTCTCCAGCTTTAACTACAACAGCCTTCGCTATTGCGAATAGCTGCCGTGATGGCTCTTTTCAGGAACTACTTTCCATCATCCCTTATCGCCGCGGCGCATCTGTGGCCTCATTTGCAACTATGTATGTATGCACCCGTCCACCTCTTTCTCTTCCACGTTCGCCTTATTCGTTTCTTCGGCTTCACCCGACTTCTGGCTCTTTTAATCTCCAACGGCTTTTCATACGATGGAAAACCGTTTCTTCGCCGACGTTTTCCCTTCTTCCGCGAGTTCTCCTTTTGATGAGACGTTACGTACCCGTTTTGCCCAACCCATTAGCGTAAACTCCTCCCGCCCAATACCTCGCCGCGCGGCCCGCAGATCCCGCCCGTGTCCGTGTGAATGCCGCTATCGGTTGCAATATTCCCTGTGTTCTCGAACCATCTTCCAAATCCGATTTCGCTCTCTCTCTCTCTCTCGATTTACGAACACGTTAACACTCGCCTAAGTAATTACTATTTGTTCATCCTCTTATCGTTCAACGTGTTTACCGAACAGTGTTATGCTATAAAATATGTTGGCGCAGACGTCGTGTATTTGGAACGCGACCGAATAATCAGCAGATGCGATCTACGCGAAACGGTGCGTGTCTTCGTTGCTGCGAGATCTGTTTCCCCGGCGAGCGACGGAAAATTGATACGGGAATGTGTATTGATTTCTTAACAATTCGGGGATAGACGTAGGAGATAATGTAAGTGCGTAAAAAAAATTAAAAGAACGCATTAAAAGTGTGTAATAAGTTTGTTCGCGTTTTCGTGTAAGTAATTGTATATTATATATAATATCGCTCCAATTTACCGTCTTTTAAAGTAGACATTTCCAGCTTTCATTTAAGCTAAATTGCATGGAAATAGCTACACGGGAACGTATCTTAACATTTATCCGAACCTTTCCTTTTAAATCTCAAGTCAAATGTTGTCAAATCCTCATTTAAGGTCCGAGGTCGATCATTTTTAATTTTTCAAAATGATCGTGCAACTCTATTCCAATCTCACCTACTCTATCTTTCCGCATTCATTTAACCTAAATTGCATAGAAATAGCCCCATGAAAACATATCTAAAAATTCATCCAAAATATCGCTTCGAATTCCTCTAACTTTTCATAAAAGTTGAGAGATCGAATTCATGTAGATCCTCTGAAATTCCTAGTATGAATTTTACTCAAATTATGAGATTTACTCGAATTACAAAATTTACTCCATAGTTTGCAAATTGCAAAATAAGGAAATGATCAATCGAACCACGATAGATTCAGTATTAAAACAGTATTGAACACAAGACAGGTAACATAAAAAAAATAATCGCTTTGCCACACTTCTGTGAAAAGTTCGTCGATTTCGACGGAGCCTCGTCACTTCGGCGAAGCGCGGATCGTCGCGACGCGTTCCTGAGAACAGCGTCCTCATCACGCGATGTTGGTCGTCGTCGCGAAAAGAAAAAAAAAGATCGCGCGATTTACATGCGCAATTTCCGGGGTCGGGACGCACGTGCGCGGCGTTACGACGCTCGGCTGCACCGAGCGTTACGCGTTCAGAAAGTGGTTCGTATTTCCAGCGTAATCGGCCCCGGCCATTTCGCCACGGCGAGGTTGCAATTGCCGTCTAGCTTTTCCACGCTTTCGCGAGCGCCGCGCGCCGAGATATAGAGCGCGCCTCATTACCATTATTACAGGACGATAACGCCGCATTAATTCCCGCGAAATGATCGGCAATATCGGGGGACGGCGCGGGTCGCGCGCGCGATCCCGCGAATTCTGGAACGTTGAAACGCCCGATCTCTCGTTGTAATGGATTCCAATGGGGGTCGCTGGGACGACGGCGTCGCTTGTGGCTGTGACTCTGCGGCTGTGATGCTGGTGGTGGTGGTGGTGGTGGTGGTGGTGCAAAGGGGTAAGAAGTCGGAAATCGGCCAACCTGGAAATGACATCGAGAACACTCGAATTTTCGGGCGAAATCACGCCGAGCGGAGAACCCCCCCGGGACGTCATCTCCTCCTTTTAATTGCGCTCACGAACATGTTCGTTCTTGTCCCGTTAATTAAACTGTACAGAGTTCGACTCGCCCGAGACCTGACGAAAGGATCCACGGATACCGGCAGCACGAAATATCGGAATGAATTCAACGGGCCTGCTAATGATTCCGAATGCACAGCCTGTTTATCGAACGCTGCTTGCTGCTACGAAGAGAGTTGATTGTTCGGATGAAAAGATGAAATAAAGGGCATAGCCGATTAAGATGGTCAAAACTGCCCTTAGAGGTTTCTCAATGAGTCATACACCGTTCGATTGCTGACCAATAAAAACTCATCTGTGCAAAATTTTAACCCTGTAACTCGTCCGTGAGGGTAGTTACAGGGTAAATTAGATTTCGCGGTTTTCCGGCATTTTTCCACCTTTAGCGGCTTTCTAAAATTTTGAAAATAAGTATGGTTCATATTAATTTCTTTGCTCCACATATGGCGTAAAGTGATTTTCTTCGAATAAAATTTGGAATTAAAGATATGAATACATTGCATTGGGCTGTTCAAAATGTAATGTAGAATTCTTTGGTGATATGTTGCTGCACAGATCGTTCAGTTAATAAATAGACGGATTTATCTTTATGCAAAATGAATAGTAAGGAACCAAGATCATATTGAAATTTTATTCTTTCTCAAACAACTTGGATGAGATCGGGTTAATAGTCCTCAATTTAGTAATAGATTTAGTTCTCACTGTTTCAAATTACACACGTACAAATTTTTGTCATAAATCGTATAAAATCCACAGTCTAATTATAACAATGTCTGGATTCTTCATTCCTCTTTTGTAAAATTGGACGACTCTAACTCTTGAACTCTTGAACAGTATCAATGGATGTGACAAAACCGTAATGATTTCGAGACGCAAATTAAATTCAAACTCTGAACATTTGCAGTAAAAAGGTGCGTTTTCTATAAGGGTTGCTGCATCAGTTGCAATAGGACTTGTTCCAAATTCACGGAAACCGTAACCTGCTACAACGATCGCAATCTAGCAAAGAGCAGACAGCGTTGTCCACGAATTTTGAATAACAGTTCATTAGCCTGAATAAATATTAGTGATACATACATCCTAATTACTCCTTGATATAACAACGTACAGCCGCAAGAAGGCTACAGCCTGGACGCGATCTACGAGGCTCTGCAGTTAGTAATTGCATTTCCAGCGTTAAGGGCGCCTTCGCGTTACGAATTCGCGGCGGCTGTGCAAGCGGACGAATGCTGCGATACATATAAAATTTAGGAAATTGCTCAACAAGTACTCATTAGCGTGCTCGTACGTTCAACGCGGCGTCTGCGACTCTCGCCGCGTGGTCGAACGAGAACCGAATTTCGCAGGTAGGACATTTTTGGAGACTGTGTCGCGAAAATTCGCGATCATAGAAGGACAGAGTTCTTAATTAATTATCTCTTGCCTGCCGGCGGATACTCGTTGGCGATGTACAGTTCGAGGCTAGGTAGAACGCGATTTCATTTCGAGAGCACAGATTTATCATTCGCTATGATATCAGCTAGTTAGTCGAATGTTAATTAACGCAGCTGCTCGCGGCAAGTGGCGAATGCTGCGCGTAATTAAATGCGAACCGTAGTTGCAACAAATTCGTACAATTGGCGAACAGCAACAATCCATTGAGCGCTACGTGAAAATTAATTAGACGCATCGCGCTCGTTCCTGCCGAAGGTGTCGAGAATATTAGAGCGATTTTGAACCTGGCGGGGTTTTGTTTATTTTCGCGTCGCGCGCGTCGGGGCCGTACTTTTTATTTCGTTCAGATTCGGTTGTCGTTTAAGGGACAAAGCACTGTCAATCGAGCGCGCAGTTTTTGAAATCCCTTTGTCTGTATCTTCAAATAAAAATTCAGAAAAGCATCGTTATATGAAGAAAGAAAATATTACTTTCTATTCTCGTTCAACGAATTTTATTCCAAGCATAGAAACAGTAATTCTATTACAAATGTTCATATTTTTGTTCGCAACCATGCGGCTTAATTAATCATTTAAACGACTGGAATATCGCTTCTAACCAGCTACTACCAGTCGAAATATTTGCGATTTATGAATTTTCGAAAGCCGGCTGCCAAATCCTCGCGAATGTCACAGAATTCCCAACTTCCCGATTACGGCGACCACGCGATAACTTCTCCGTAGTCCCAAATGTTTGCGAGATCGCCGATGAATACACACGAAATTCGGCGCCGCGTTATCGAACAGCAAACGAACTGTTCCAGCCGCTCCGGACCCGTGAATATTAACACGAGCAGTTTCTCGGACTTTGGGAACACGTCTCGTCACGCCAACCCCCGCAGTTTTCTCACTCGAAGGAACGAGCCGATACAGGAGGCGAATCGAGGGGTATTTTAGAAGCGCCGGCGATAACTTACGCACCCTACTTTATAGGCGCGCACGTTCGCCGGCTTTTACATATATCACGTGCTCGAGATTCGATGGGGGGATGGAAAAGTCCACTTCGAACTTCTTCGTTTCCTTCGTGTCGATTAGGGAGGGTGACTGTGAAATAGTCTTCGCTGTGCATTGTTGAATAGAGAAAGCACTTTTCTTTCCTATTACGTTGAGGGTCGAAAATCAACCCCTAAATTCCCACAAATTCGAGTAACTGAATTAATAAGACTGAAAGCAGACTGCGAAAATTTATCATAGTAGATGGTAATCGGTAATCTTCTATTTTAGAATTTAGTGACACTGTTTTGTTATATTCAGCTAGTGAAAATAATTAACGAAAGAAAGAAATATTTCTGTATCTTGCAATCAATGAAGATTACTTTTATTTCGCGTAAAGATCCTTCGGAATTAAAACAGCTGACAATTTTGGTTGACCCTAATTCAACGACACGGTATCGCACCTTTAGGTGGGACTAAGGGCACTCGCAGCTAGGTAAGCTTCTCAGGAAGATTTCCGTAATACGGCGAGCAACCTAGAAATGCTTTCGGGATCGACTTCGAATTCGATAAGTGTGCCAGTCCTGAGAAAGCAGAGTATAATGGCAGCGGGTGCGGGACGGCCTTGGTGGTCGTGGCTCGAAAGAGCGGGGGCCGTGGAGGGGCGGGAGAGGGTCGGCGGGAACGAGAGGTCGGAACTCTGTCGTCCGGCGAACATGAAAATTGTACAGAGCCACGGCACGACCGCCTTCTTCCAACGCCTTCTCGACCCGCGTCATCCAGCTCACGTGCGGAGTGCAGAGACCGCGACGTCCTCCGGTCTTTGCAGGGCACAGGCCAGGCTCGAACCACCGAGGTTTCCTTTAAATATTCATTCCGTGTAGCGGCCCTGCCCTGCCCACTTTAATGTTCTCCCGTTATCCCAGACACTGTTCTGCTTTTTGCATATGAGCCGCGCGCGAGCGCTGCAGTTCTTTTTTCCCCCTCTGTCCTCCCTAACGGCGCCGCGCCGCGCCGGAAGGACCACGAGGAAGAACCGACCGGCACGGGCTCGGGGCCACCCGGCTGGACACGAATACCCCCGAGGCACAGATTTAATATTTATTCCTAAGAGAGGTCGCCGAACGCGCCCCGCGCGCGGAACTTCTGCTCGCCATTATACGCCGCGAGACGATCCTCGACTTTGTGCTCGAGCTCCGTCGAGCCTCGCGACGCGACCGTCTCTCTCTCTCTCTCCGGGGAGGGGAGTTCGTCTCTCTGTTACCCCTTTGTGCCACTCGATCGGCGATGCAACACCGGAGACGGTGATTTTACATGAAAAGGAGGTCGAGCATGTGGAACAGCTTCGTATAATATGTCGGCCCTCGATTCACGATAACATCGGTTCCCGGCATCCACTTTTAGGCGCCCGGGGCGTTCACGTGAATCCTCGATTTTCTAATCGAACTGTTACGATCGGATCGTGGCGGTTCGCTTCTGCGAATTTGCCGGGATTGTCGGTGTACAGGCCGCGCCAAGCGTTTTCGACCGAATCGAGAAATGGAGTAGCATCGGAAATGCTTTAATGAAAACATTCCGTGAAAAATACGCGTACATTAGTTTCATTACGAAGTATCACTCGTTTTCAGATCATATTCCTAATGTATTTTCGTGTCGAACGAAAATCAGTCCGTTTCAAATCAATTCTATTAAGAATTCAATTCTATTAAGAATTCAATTCTATTAAGAATTGTTGAACGTATACACGCACTTGAAATTGTGAAAAATTCGAAGAAATCCTATCTTGTAATTCTCATGGGACAATTTTTATTAGTCGATTTTAGACCTCGATAAGTTCAATGTTAATGAAGAATTTTTGAGTTTATGTTTATTTTATCTTCTTATCATCGCTCGTAGAATATGTCAATACCCTTTTGCCGATAATATCTCGCCATTCTGAATATAATATAATATAATTGCTGGGTTATATTCAAGGAACAGGATGCTTTAGAGATAAATTTGAAACTTAAATAAATTAAAACTTGCCGATATTTTGCAAATTTACCTGATTAACTAATTAATTCTGTTATTTAATCCTCGGCGGAGCATAGAAATAGTCTTCCTCGATGTATTTCTTCATAGATCGAACAAGTCGAATATAATAAAGTTATAACTCATTGAAGACTCGTGGAAGGGGCCTGTCCGGTTCCAGCGTTTCATCGGTTGATCCTCGAGTCCTAATTCGATTATCAACCTCCCCCCGTAATTGCGCTTCTATAACACGGTAGACTTGACAGTGATGAATAGCGTTTCAGACGTCCGAAGTTTGTAGAATCTGCCGAGAGTTGATCACAGTTGACCCGTTCGACCTTCCGTGTACGTATTTCGGAAGCTAATTAGCGGTATCGCCGAATTAATAAATAACCGAGGGTCAACGTTAAATGAAACTGGACGGAGAGTAACCGGACACCTTGCGACGCGAACGTTAAACAATACCGAAAAGCGTACGGTTCGGAAGATGCAACCGGAAACCGTGGACGAAGTCCGCGGATTAACCGCGCTCGCCGGCACGGACACCGTGGCGCGCGCGAATTACTCAACCCGCCAACATAAACACCGACATATAACGAAACTGGAGAAGCGTCTTTTCAACGCGGACGCGGGAACGTTTCCCTCTGCCGTAGAGCCCTCGCGGCGCTAAATTCATCCGCCCCCGCCGGTGGTAGTCGTGTTCAATTTGCGCCCAGGGTAGCCCGGACAATACGAGATCCCGCACGCAATATACTCCTGCCACATTCCTCCTGCATTCTTAACATCGGGCTGCCATCAATACTTTATTCCTCGATCGCTACCCCTGCTCCGAACTTCCCTGGTTTCCTGTTTCCCATCGGCTACCCTGCACCTGGGGTTACGCTCGCGAACTAGTTTTGCGATCTTGATCCTCGACCGGTCCATGCCGTCCCTTGGATGCTGGTCGACAGAAGTCCAAGGAGTTTCTCGCATAGTTGATGCTACAATGCTAGTCAAGATACGGTGACCGTTCACTCTGCCAAGTTAAAAGCTTTATTTAATAAAATATGCTTGTAATAAATAACTTGTAATTATTTGACAGCAATAATGCAATATTTCAGTTTTCTTTTTTTGTATGCTGTTACACATTTTCTTCATTTGCTGTTACTGGTACGCTATACTATATATTGCTATACACTATGTACTATACTAGTTATACTTTGATCTTTTCGCAGTTACTTAAAAGAAACTGCATCAAAGATACCCGTTTCTGCTAGAACGCGGGGTATCTACCGGGATTTCAACCCCCTGTCAAATATAGAAATTCTTCTAAATTTATCACGTATCATTCATTCAATGTATTACTGTCTGTAATAACTAAAAAATTCTTATTAGGAAGGGATGACGATATTTATTACATAAAAAGATTAAGAGAATATATGGAACACAGTCATCAGGACATCACGAACTAGACTAGCTAAAACATTTATTCAATTCCATTAACTTCGTTTTTTCTATGGACCAATGTAATACAAATTGAATATCTGTCAGTTTGGAACAGTAGGTTCTTCCATAGAACGTCGCCGTGAATTCTTCAACCCGGCCCACAGCGGCCGGTTTCACGGACACCTCTCTTCTGCCAACCCGGCGACGCGTGACTCGTTTAAACCACCTAGCAGCACCGACGCCGCAATCAACCGTACGTTGACCGTACGCCGGAAAAGGTAACTACGCCGTTGTTGTAAAGCTTACCGATCACTCGTAGCCCGGGCACCACCCCCTCCGGCCGGCGCCCCGCGCGCGGCTGTTAGAAAAGGAGAACCGCCCCGGGCTGCGGTAAATCCTCGGCCGCGATCACGTATCCGCGAACGATCGCGATAAAAGCTGGATTAAAGGTCTTTAACGGCGGCCCCGCCGGTCGCTTTAACCGGAACTCGAGCAAGAAGAACGCCTCGCGCGATCAGATGAATCGCCTGGAAAAAAAAGAGAACCCGGCAATTTGATCCGCGTCGTCGCCCAAAATTATTAATTACCCGCCGCCGCGCCCGTGCGCCTGACGCGACGGAAATTTATAGGGATGATCCTGCGCCGCGCGAACTGCGAGCTGCTCCTTGGAATTTAAAGCTCGCCGGGACACTGAATTGTTTCAGATGTCTGCTACGCGATCCGTGCTGGAACTGTTTTTGGGGGAGAAAGTTTGGTTCCAGGTGCGAGTTTCTACGAATTTTTGTCTGTTAGTGAAAGCAGATTTTTAGTCATCGGTAAATGTATTTTGCAGTCAGATGGAAAGAAATAATTTAGGCAGTACGTAGATACTAACGATTTATTTATCAAATCATGTTCCCCGGGCTTACATCAAATGCCCGGGGGTAATTACAGTTATACCACTTTATGCGGGGGCTGAAAAGTGAGAAAATAGAAACGTTAATAAATAGATATATCAAGTGTATATAATATAATAATTAGGCTAAGGAATGTATTTTGCAGTCTGATGAAAATAAATAATTTAGGCAATGCGTGGATAATACAATGTAGTTTTTATTATGCCTGTCTCTGGGGCGTTTGTTAACGTTTAATTATTCTTGGTAATAAGAGTTCTCTTTCAGCTGACTCGATTTGCGAGAACAAATATTTTGACAGCCTAATAAATTGTTAAATCAGGATGAGTATATCATTTAATCTCACGAAATATTTTTAACACGATATAATGTATTAGTTGCTTCGTATGGCATCATACCGGCAGGATATAATGTAATGTATACATTACACGTGTAAATTAAACCCTTACTAAATAATAGTAGGGTTTCTACCATACCGAGGCTCCGATTATTCTCCGCATTATGACAGGAACGTGTGTATTCAATTTTTTAATTATTTTTAACGCAAAACGATAATAATCTGTTACTGTTCTGTGAAAAGTTACGATTCTGTAATATTTTGAATCTTGAATATCATCTTGTTTATTAAAGTACTCCTCAGCGATACCCATTAATACTTTAAACATTGAATATAAAAAGAAAGTCGTGAAAGTATTTCACACAAATCGATCAATCAATTTGAATCTAATGATTAGATTTATTTTGACCAAATCGTAGCAGAGAGGAAGCTTTTGAATAGAAAACTAGCATGATTTCTATCCGGCTACAAATATTCGTGTGACAAGTTTGGCCGAGGGTAAAGAAGCATGCATTTAAATCTATACTGAAACGCAATGCATACGTGATTCGCGAGCAATTTTACACGTCGACTTACCGTAAGAAGTTTCACGGTGTTCGGGTACGTGAGTCAGATGTAACTTTCAGGATCGGAATATATTATTGTTTCATTGGTCGCGTACGAAAGTATAGATGCATACAGAGACATCGGTGCGATGCTCTCGAGGGACCGAAGGCCCTTATCTGCACTGCAGGTAGTGCACTCAACTGCAATCCTGCCGATTCACTCTGCTCTCTCTCTCTCTCTCTCTTTCTCGCTCTCTCTCTCTGCTTCCCCTGCTCTTTCTTGCTCTCACTGCTTCTCCGTTTCTCTCTGCTCCTCTCGCGCGCTCTCTATCTCTGCTTCTCTCTCCCTCTCTTTCTCTCCGCTTCTCTCTCCCTCTCTTTCTCTTCGCTTCTCTCGCTCTCTCTATCTCTCTATTGCTCTCGCTGCTTCTATAACGCTTTCTCTCTCGCTCTCGCTGCTTCTATCGCTCTGTCGCTTCTCTCCACTAGTTATTTCACTTCCGCGTCTATTTGAATTTCCACAGATCTTTCCTCTGTTAATTGATCACAGCAAACTACCTGGTACTTGAAAGTATAGTGCTGTTACTTCGAATGATGTTCGTACCGTTCCTCGCACTTCGGTCTCTCCAGGAAGTCCAACTGAAAACTCGTCTTTCTATTGCACTGCTGCCATGCGCTGTTTCGCGTTGCTACAAATCTGTTTTACTTTATCCGTTGTTCAATCCTTTGTATGGATTACGTAAACGCAATTAACCCTTTGCACTCGAAGCAATTTCAACTGGAAATTTGAAGTAATTTCTCTGACTTATAAGTATTTCCATTTCACGTATCAAAGTGCATTTTATGCATAGGTAATTGATTCCTTGTCATTTGTGTCAACATAACATAATCTTAACAATTTTCTGAAATACAAATTTGGATAGTATAGGGATTAGTTTGCAGCGTGATAGAACAATTTTATGGTGCCTCGCAGTCACCACTCGAGTGCAACGGGTTAACACATTCGCATCGGGGTATTTATCCTTAAATTTTCGTATAAACCGGGATATTTTAGCAATGTAGAGATATTTCAACACGTGTGTATTAAAACGAAAATTCTACTTTCCGGACGACAACGTTTTTTTTTTAAACGAGAATTCTCGTTTCACGATGCGGATGTGTTAACCCTTTGTAGCCGAAGCCATTTTAAGTGGAAATCCAAGATATTTGTGTAGGCTTGTAGCGTTGCCATTTTATATAACTTTGAGCGTTTTATATGTTATGAAATTGCATTTTGTGACTCGTGCAACAGATAACAGCTCTTAACAATTTTCTAAATATAAATAAATATGATAAAAATTATTTTGAAACGTGGCATGATCATTTTTATTGGCACCTTAATGTCGCCACTCGACCGCAAAGGGTTAATTCCTCTTGGTTCAAGCATTAGAAAATAAATTATTATGAATATAATACTATAAAATGCGATGTATTATACCTTGGAGTATAGCTTGTTATATCATACCTTATTATACGTATACAGAAGTATACCTTACTATTAACCCTTTGCACTCGAAGCCATTTTTACTGTAATTCTAAAATTCCTTTTCTGACATATTGCATTTCCATTTTATATGACAAAATATTTGTTATGCTTATGAAATTGTATCTTGTAACTCATGCAACAACAGTTATACTTTTAATAATTGTTGAAATTTAATTTTTCATAAGATAAACATTATTTTGGAATGTACCGTAACAATCTCAGTGGTGCCTCAGAGTCACCATTCGAGTGCAAAGGGTTAAAAAAATATCCGACATGGAACAAAAGTGTATTAACAACCATTTCGGGAAACAGTGTTCTTTCAATGCATAAATTGTAGCTACGAGTGAATAATTAGAGACCAAGACGAAGTAAAACGACTAAATAAAAACACACGAATAATTATACCGAAAAGAAACTGTAGAGTTAAAATAAAATTCAGCAGGATCCCAGGAAAATCGAAGCACTCGCGAGCGTTCGCGGCCGACCCGTCGGTTCCCTGAATTTCTCGCGGTGGAGGCTGTCCACCGAAAAAGTTATTTGTTGCAATTGCAGCGTTGATCAAGCCGTCTAGCGCGCGGATTAATTGGCCGAGCCGATGAGCATCGATCCGATTCTTCTCCACCCTCGGGTTTTTCTGGTAATCGCGGGTTATCGCGCCTCCCGACCCCGGTGTGTTTCCCACCCCTGGAAGCCGGCCCCGGCTATCGCATCGCGAGCCGTGTAATCTTTCACCGTATTTCTCGGCTCTCGCACGCGCTTCTTTCCTCCCCGGGGTTCGAGAGCCCCGTTGTCCGACGAATACTCGCGCGCGCGCGCGCGGAAGCGCGACCACGGCACGTTTTAATTCGATTACGGTCGAGCTCGTAAACGTACACGGGTAAGCTGAACCATTCCAGATTACTTAATCTCTGCAGTCCGATCGGCGGGCGATACGCGACCCGCTTACGTGGCCATCTCCGGTTTTTCCGTGCCGCGTTCCGCGTGTCCTGTACCGGCGTGCTTTCGATTTTATACTTCGATGCATTCCGCCCTATCGCCGCAATACTATCGTCGCCGGTAATAACGCGTACGTGCATGGAATCGCTCCGCGTGCCGGAACGGTCGACGCGGCTTTTCCGCGACGCACGATTCTCATTTTTACTTCAACTTTCTCTCTTCCTCTTCCTCCCTCTCTCTCTCTCTCCTTCTCTCTCTCTCTCTCCTTCTCTCTTGCTCGCCCGGCCGGATTCTCTCGCTTTGTCTATCCGCGACCGGTGGCCAGGACTCGGCAAGATGTCGCCGGTTTTACACGGTCCGGGATCGTTCGTGGTTGAAATCGGCCAAATTTCGTTTGTTAGTTCGGTGACTAGAGAGGTACCTACTGTTCCAGTCACTACCCCGCGCAGCCGGCTTCGATCAATACAACCCCAAACCTCGGTCCGCGTATTTCCGAACCCAGTTTACTAACCGGCCGACGAAAACGCCCGAAATTCTCTCGTCGAATTCGAGCCACTGCCGTTACACCGGCTATCGCTGCAACGTTGGTTCTCAGGTTTTGCGGATTTTTTTTTTCACATTCGGCCAATGGATTTGTGTTAGGTTGCCGAAAGGGAGGGAGATAGAGAGAGAGGGAGAGACAGAGCTTTCGGCGATTTTCCTACCGAAAGGTTTCGCCGATACGAATTACTTTCCGCGGTTTTCCGAGGGAATGTTGCAAAAATTGCGTTCCGCGCTTCGATTAATAATTTTTCGACGCTTCGTGATTCCTTTTCTATCGATCTCTTGGTTTATACTGTGGTCCTTTATGCAAAATAATAATCGTTTGCATTGACAGCAAAATATCTTAAATCAAAGTATCTTAACAAACACTTGTTTTATTTTTTAATCCTTTGCACTATAATAACGAGCCAGACTCGTGATATAGATTCCATGCAAGATCTACTAAATATTAATATTTCTATTAATATCTAATATTCAATTATATTAGATAATTATCTATTATATTAGATAATACTCTATTATATCTAATATTCTACTAAATATATATTATTAATATTATTCGTTTCGTCTACATCGGAATAAAAATAAATTCTTCTGTAAAGCTTAGAAACAAAAGTACATAAAGATAATAAAAGAAACAAAAATTGTCTGGTCCTGTTATTAAAAATATTAACCCTTTGCCGTACCATTTTCATTACTACTATGATTAGAATCTTTTCGAGGGCAGGAATTTCTTAGAAGAAAAAGGAATTTTATATTTATTGTGCGCTTTCCATCTAGTCGACTGTTTAAATATTGGTGACAATGGAATGAAATTTGAATAAAATTTGACTCGTTAAAGTATGGCAAAGGGTTAAGGGCAAATAAGTGGTGATCCACGCAGCGTGAAAGGAATCGTAGTGCAAAGGGTTAGTATGCTTCGAGTCTTGAATACAATACATTAGCACCTCTAAATTATTTAAACATCTTTATCATATAAAATATCATCTAGTTGTTATTCTTACAAATGCACAAAATCCACAGTCTAGTTTATACAAATCTAAATACCGTCGATTCTGCGCGGTGCAATTTACGGATACGGATCCAATGGAACATTGTATTTCCGTAGCGCTGTTCCTTTGACGAACTACGTTTCTGTTTAACAATTTCGCGAACTATGTTTCGAAACGGGGCGAATGCGCAAATTGCACGGTTTTAAAAATAACGTTGCTGGGACGATGTTCGAAATTATTTTAGCGCGTTACTCGATATTGAATCCGCGGCCGTATACAAATTGCTAACGAAAATAGAAAACGGAAAGGTGTAAAATAGCTGTCAGAATCCTGTTTCCGTTCGCGAATATTATTATGGGAGAGCTTAACCCCTCGACGTACCATTTTCTTCACCGTTACTGCGATTCGGAATTTTTCAATTCGCAGATTTTCTTAGAAGGCGCAGAACATTAACGTTTATTCCGTGCCTGAATTTACTTGTATACTTAAATATTTATAACAAGGGATTAGTATTTCATTCCAATTTTAACCCTTTACGGTTGTGTGTCTACTCTAAGCCACCAAAGCAATTTATTTATCTTCTTTCATTTCTTTTATTTTTACATAGTTTATGCATATGCGTACAAAATTTATTCTTGTGACTCCTGCCAACAGTTTTACCACTTGATAATTTTTTAAATCTAAACCTTATTGTTACAAAAATTATTTTGCAACATAATCGAATAATTTTAGTGGTGCCTCAGAGTCGCCACTCGAGTGCAAAGGGTTAAAACATATTATTGCGTTACATATGTCTAAACATCGAAACGGAGTTAATAAATCTTGTTTCTCGATAATAGAAAAGTTCAATTTAATTTCGATTTAGAAGTAATTAATAATATCCATATTTGGTCAAAATTACGTGGAATTTTTATTACAAGTCTGACTCGTTATTATAGAGAGATCAGCCGGGCGATTGTTCGTCTTTATCGACGACTCCATTTTGAATGAGAAGAGATTATGTATTTATTTTGCGGCGACCGGTTCGGATCGCGTTTATTTTGCGGCGACGCGACAGAATGTTCGGATGTTGACTCCAACGTCGAGACGTGTGTTTTATCTTCGTCGGGTGTAACGGATGGGGCGAGACTTGAAGCGAGCCGGTTGGTTAGAAAATGAATTACAACGAGAATATAGCACGTGTTTGAATCATTTTTATTCGCCCGGATCTGCTCGCATTAGACACACGGATACGCGCGGGCGAGGAGGAGGGGGGGGGAGGGGAGGGGCGTGATTCATACGAACGTATCCGAATGTATTAATTAGCGCAGTTTCGAACTCGATGCGTACTCATTATAAGTTTCCGGAACAGCCGAATGACCGACCAGACCGCGAGTAAATGAAACAGAACGCTCGCCATTACAATCTTTTTCACGCTTATTAAACTTCGACGGTTCTCGGAAGTAAATGCTCAGCTTTTTTGGCGTCGTTCATTTATAACGGAGTCGGCCGTCGCTCGAATTGTTCCACCGAATTCCCCTCGAATATTTCGGTCGAACAACAATTATTCATTGCCCGCGATAAAATCGACCGATTCTTCATTTTTTTATTCAAATGATCCACCATTTTTTACTCGAATAATTCTCCATTTTTTACTCGAATAATTCTCCATTTTTTACTCGAATAATTCTCAATTTTTTACTCGAATAATTCTTCATTTTTTACTCGAATAATTCAAAGTTTCTTGCTCGAATGAATTGTTTCGATAAAGATTGTAAAATCATTCTGATAAATTATTCGAACGGAGAAATTGAGATTGTGAAATTATGTGAATAATTGAAGCCGGTAGAAACTGGCATGTGGACTATTGGAAATGGGTGTTTAAATACAATTAAACTAATGTGTAGTTTTAAATATAAGAAACTTTATTTTACGGTGCGTGAGGAAGCTCTTTTCTATGCAGATGCTTTTCCACGACTGACCGTGGTCTTTTCGGAACCCCGAAAAGAAAACTCGGGTCCCCTCGTAATTCGAAACTGTTATGCTTGTGCCTCACAAGGCCAAGCACTTATACGAGGTGTATATTTTCCTATCTTAATTTCCATCGCTTCTAAGAACATTGATTTGTTTTTGTCCATGCACAAATATCGTATTGTGGGCAATACGTAATATTCCAATATGGACTGTAGAAACATTATTATTCGGTTATCAATAATCAATACTTTCCGAAGCAGCAGTTGAGAAGAAGTTAATTAAATTAGCGGAGTAACATGGAAGAAATGCGAGTTAAATGTAGCAAGTGACATGGAAGAAATGAATCAATAATCTATGGAAACGCACGACCACTCTATAATCTTTTTTCATTCGATTGTTTTTCCAATTAATTCCCGTACAATTAAATTCTTATTCGAGCAACAAATTTCAAAACAATAAACTGATTCGAATAAGAATTGTTCGGATGAATTTAATATTCCAATAAAATCGTGCTCGGATTAATTCTTATCCGGACAGATTTTTACGCGATATTTATTCGATAGTGTCGAATAAAGTTTCATTCGTCGATCCTTATCTGTCGACCGTGATCCGAATAAAATTTCTCTGGCCTCTTATAACAACCGGTCGGAGAAACGTTGACGGTTCTTAAGGGCGAGGTCTCGGGGCAACCGGATCCAGGCGATACCGTCGACGGACTTCTTTTCTTATGGAGATTAGCGCGGGTCGGCTATGCCTCAAACGTGCGTGCAATTAAGTCGTAGAGACAAGAGCCTCTAAATTAACTTATTAAACGCGAGCGTGCCGACGTGCATACCCGGTTCGCGTCGGCTGCCGGCCGCGGCCATAAGTAACATTCAGAGCTGTATTTTCTGCTCGCGCCTATCTATTTTGCGCTGCGACGCGAATTAAGTATGCCCGGGGTCACGAACACCCTGGGACCTTGAACGTCGCTTCATTACGGGAGGGGGGGGGGGGGGGGGGCGAACCTCCGGCATCCGAACGCGCCGCGAACACGACGACACCTAATGAAACCGTAATAACGATCCGGCTGCTACTACCCTCTGTATCTTGTCAGTTACGACTCGCTCGTCGACGAAATTATTGGATACACGGAATGTTGAAGTTCTTCGGAATTATGTTAGCGATTTTTATGTTAGTAATTTTTATGCAGGGTTATTCGTTGAAGTTTTTATGAAGTAATACCTCAGTTACTGTTAACGATGTTAAAAAATGCTAGAGGAATAGATTTTATGGTTCGAAGTGGAAATAATTTGTTTTTAGAATTCATATATTTCGAAATTTCAAGATTATCGATCTTTTTTAAAATTGCATTATATATTTGTATCATTATGTCGCAATAGCTAAGATCAATACGAATTCAATGGCCTATAGTAACATGATCTTTACGTGGCATATAATAGTTGGAAAAAAAATAGGAAAGAAAAATACTTTTATCATTATAAAGATATTATAAAGATCTCTTTACAAAATAAGGAAATAATAGAAGAAGGTTGCTACAGTGTAGTTTAATTATAATTGTACTGAACATATAAACACGAATAAAGTAACGAAAACTAGATATTTAGAAAAGACAATAAACCCGTCATTTCTATAGAATTTGAACCACAGTGCATCACAGTCAAAGGGTTAAGAAGACATTTAACCTTCAACGTAACCTATACGTCAATTTGACGTCTTTAAAGTTACGGTAATTGACTCCTTTACTCTACTCTTTGAGTAAAAGCTCGTTACAATCATGGACCTAGGCTTGCGATCGCAGCTGTAGCAAATCTCTTTTTCCCGAAATCAGCCAGGAGCTGGAAGTCCACCAAAGACAATATCGGCTAGACCGCGAGCCGATGAAGCAAGAGCACGTAGGTGGCGAGCTGGTACACAGCTCCGTCGGGTCGCGTCGCGCGTCGGTAACAGGATTGCATCCCTCCACCAGCGGGTGTCGAAACCGTAATTCGTTTCCGGGGCGAAATAAAAAAGGGGGGAAAAAAAATTACGCGACGATGCACGTGGCTGACGGCGCGGATTCTCGTCCGTGGGGTCGGCGACCCCGGGACACATAACTCCGTCGGAAAATCGGAATTCCACGTCGTGGCGAAGATGATCGGGTCCACCCTCGCCTCCTGCCCTTTCATCGGGCTTCCGTAATCCTTAGGCGTGCCCTCCGAAAGTTTCGAGGCCCGATAAACCGCCGCGATTATGAAACCTCTGGCCCTCGCCTGCCCTGTCTCTCCGTTTCTCGATCTCTTTCGCCCGGTTTCGCTCCCCCTCCCGCGTCCTCCCGTTCCGTTTAATTGTCCGCGGCGCACGTTCGACGGGCTTCGAAATGAAATCCACAACAGGCGAGCCGTGGGCGCCCTTCGCTCTTTTCTCCCTGGCGCCTGGATGCGGCTGCAGATGCGGTTGAAAGGTGAAACGGCGGTGGGGGAGCCGAAGGCACCGCGGCAACGGATATTTTACGATCGGTTTCGCGGCTCGACGAAAAAGTTAATTACCAAGCGAACGCCGCTGCCGGACATTCCGATTTCGCCTACTTTGATCACCGTGGCGCCGAGCGTCCGCCGGCTCGATGGGTATCTCGGGTTCGAAACGCTGTTCCGACGAGATCCGTCTAGTTTAATTCATCTTCTAATGGAAATAGGTTCGCTTCTCGCACCGGGATTGATTAAATTTCATATTTCTCTTGCGGCGGGGCTTCCTGGTTTCCGTTTGATTTATCCCGATACATTCGGTATCAAAGTATTTCCCTACCGTACGCGTAGTCCGCCGCGCTTTGCTCCTTGTATTATCATTACTCGATATCGATTTTTCATTATCCGATGAAGAGCTTAATTAACGCCGACGGGAACTAGAACGTTCGCCGCGCGTTTATTTGCACGCTTGCTCGGCAATATTTTATTCGGACGATGGATTTTATTCGGGCGTCATCGATTCGATATCCCAATCGAACTCGAATTGATCGGGATTGCGATTTGCTCGAATCAGATTCGATTGGAACAAATTATTCGCAAACTTGATAGAAAAATTGACTTCTTTGCCAATGCATTATTGAGCCAATTTACAAATGCAGCAATTGAAGCCATTAAAGCACACAGTCTGTAATTTCTTCGTGACACACTCTTATATTGTAATTTTTTATTTATATTATTTAAATGTGTTCTGGACTATATATATATGTATGTATATGTACATCACCTCTATGTAACACAAAAGGGAATAAAGAATAATAATAATTCTTTGCACGCACAAGCTATTCGAGTAATAACGCGAATAATCGTTGACTGTTTAATTATTATTGATTCTTTATTCGATCGAATAGATATTATAGTTCATGGCGAACGATGGATGATCGTCATACGATTAGAAGGTATTAGTTCGGATAAATGGTATATTTATTCGATAGTATTCGAGCATTTATTTCGATTTTGCGATCGCGTCTCCGCGTAAATAAGTTTACTTAGCAACGCTTGACGAATGGCGTTTCCCGGGTTTAATTAGAGGTGTACGATCCCATAGTGGGTTGATGATGTCAGCAGGTATCAGAAATCATTTGTCTTCGTCCACCGCGAGACGCGGCGCAACAATGCACACGCGCTCGCGCGCTCTCTGGAACGTACGAAACGTCTTCGTAAAATGTACATATCTTAATGAAACATGAAATATGGTCTCGCATGGCCGATCGCGAATTGTATCGCCGCAATACGGGCTCGATTATAATTTCAAATCGTTCGTCGAAAATAGCTGGAACACGCGAGGACAGATGCGACGCGTGATTAAGATGAATCGTTAGCGACGCGGCCTAGATATTTTCTATGCATCAACCGAATCGAAAAATTGCAAGTCAGCCGGAATCACCGAGACCGCGTTGTCGCGTCAGAAAAATTCCCTGCTAACAAATCAAAAACCTTCGCTCGGACCTCGCGCGCGCGCAACGTTTCCACCGAATTCCTGCGCCCGGCGTTCTCGTGACCGGCGCCGAAAGCCGACGTGTGATTTCTGCGGAAAATAATAGTACCGGAATGTTGTACATTGTCGCGAATTTTGTTGCGTGAAATTCCGTTCTGGGGAAACAGCCGCGACGGAAATCTGTGCGAGCGCATTTATCATCGATTTAAATGAAAACGGACAAGTGTCTGTTGAACGTAATGGGAAATCTTTGTATGCAATTTATCTGCAATCATCTTTCTTTGATCGTGAAGCTTCTTATATAGTTTTCAAAATATTTCGCAAAATATTTATCAATATTATATCGCATAGCATAGTTTACGATTGGTCCATGCGAAAATTAAGTAAAAACCCTAAGAAGATTTTCGGAGCATCGTTACATTATTTTCTTTCAATTGCTAAAGAGAAAATAATAAAATTTTATACAATCAACAATTTTAGAACGATTCGAACGATCGAACAATGTCATCGCGCCATTTTTCGTTCGCTGTAATGACCGAAGAACTATAAAACTTTCCATTTCGTTTCCATTTCTGGCATTCGACGCGGCAGTTTATATTTGATATAAAATACCGCGGTCTACCGATTACTTTTTCCTAGCGCGGATGCAGCAAATTTCGAATAAAAATGTGCAGCGGAAAGGTTCATTGTTCTACCTGCCCAAATATTGAAACTGAAAGAATTTGACCACCAAAAAATATTATTGTTTGCTACATGTTTCGAAGATATCACCGGTTTCAATCTAAACTGTATTGTTGTAAAAATTATTTTAGAACGTAATGGAATAATTTCAGTGGTGCTTCAGAGTCACCATTCGAGTGCAAAGGGTTAATAAGTATGCATTAGTTCGTTTAAGATATATTTTTCAGAAATGATATTTAAAAATTGCTATCACACTGCCTGGAAGTTATAGGCAACGATATTAAATCGTATATTAACTAGTAAATGTACAAAAAAAATTGATCATATTCTTCCGCTTCGCAGACAGAACTTTCCTAATATATATTTTTATATTCTCGTCGGAGAATGCGAGTCGATATAAGGACGCAGATTCTATAACCGAGTGGAAGCGCATCCGCGACCGCGTAATATTCCATCGGATGGCCAAGGCCGGCTTATAATTCGGTGGGGCGCGGCACGTGAATGCGAACCATTTTCACGAATCAGTGCCAAGACAGAGCATACCGAATCGATTCCCGGGATCGATTCCTCCGCCGGTATCCCCTAAATAGGGGTCGAGCTCCAGTGACTCCGGGAAACGATGGCTCCTGGATCCCTTTCACTCACGCCAGTCAGTCCGGATCCTGTAATCTGTTATCGTAAAAATCCTGCCCGCTCACTGCTGCGCCACTGGTTTTAAAGGCAGAGAGGAACGTGCTGTATGAGACACGAGTCGGTGTCTGGCTCCGCGGAACGGAAGAGGAGATCCAAACCGAGAGAGCATGCGAGAGAAAGAGAGAGAGAGAGAGAGAGAGAGAGAAAAAAAGGGGGGATAGGGGGGGGGGGGGGTGAGAAGGGGTAGACGTCACCCCTCTAGAGATGGAGGAGTATCAATATCACGCCTCACTGCTATCTCCGCTCAAATCCCTTCCCAGCCGTCTCTTTTCGCCCGTCCCTTATTATCGGCTTGGAAAAATAATCTTCGAGTACGAATACCCGGCGACGGAAGCGCGACGAGCGAAAAAAAAAGGAACGCGGGCGGCGGTCTCTGGGCCCGTCGGCGACGCGTCTCGAATCCGAAACAAAACGGAATTCGATTTTTCTCGAACGACTGCAGTCCGGGACCGATCCCCGTCCGTCGTTCTCCCTTCCCCACTTCCGCCAGTTTTTTTTTTTTTTTCGGGGATCGAGTCGGGATTTATTTGCCGCGCGAATATGCGCGACGATAAATCAACCCTTTGTTCGAACGCGAATTGCAAGCGGAATAAAAAATGAGCCGGCGGTGGCGGCACGCGCGCTGCGAGACCGGCCGACCGCGTGTACGCCACGGTGTAGGCAATCGATATCAGCTCGCGGGCTCGAGAATGGAGTGATGAATAAAGAAGTTGCCGCGAGCACGTGTTCTTAAGCGGCCGCTTTAGGGGGGGGATGGCGTTACGGAGGAACTTCGGCCGCGATGATTTCTTAACGGAGCTTTCCCCGTGCCGCGGTTCTGGTTTTTTGTAAATAAATTATCGATGGTTGCGGCGGTGCTGGGAGTCGCCCGCGTCCCGCAAAATCGGCCGAAACGAGTTTCTTTGCTCGACCGCCGAATTACTGTCATTAGAACTTCCGTGAACTTCGGAGTGGCTCGATTCGTTCGGAAACTGGAACGATGAAGTCGATCCGATTTGCTAGTTCTTCGATCGTTTTCGCTTGTTAAGATGATATCGTGCATTCGACGATTTCGTAAGGGTTTGGGAAAAATTAATTAGCGTAGGAATGTATTTTCTACCTAGATTAATGTAATACTAATAATTAGAACGCATTTATGATAGAAATTATTAGGTCAAATACGAGACTGTGAAGAAAATAGATGATCTTGAAGATATCGTTGTATTGTCTTTAACTCCTTGCACTATCGCTCCTTTCATGCTGTGACAATTAACACTTATTCGTACTTAATAATTTTCCTAACAGGCTCAGACAATTTTATTTCCTGCATTATCTTTATTTACCTTTGTTTATGTACTTCGATAACAGGAGAATTCATTTTTACTTCGATTTAGAAGAAATTAATAATATTCATATTTAGTAGATCTTGCACAAAATTTTCAACACGAGTCTGACTCGTTATTATAGTGCTAGGGGTTAATTGATCAGATATATTAAAAAAGAGAAGGTATTTTCATTTAACAGTTCCTTTACAATTAACGTAGACGATTTTTTATTCTATTTTAATTTTGAATACTGTGTAATATACTCGCAATGATTCGTAGTTTAACAATTAGTAGACCGCGGGTTTTGTGTATTTATGACAAAAATGAAAATCTGCAACATATTCAACGCATCGCGATGTAGTTGATACCAAACTCATTTCTTGCAATTCTACACACTTATAGTCCACGGTGGTCCACGCAATTTATGTATCTCTGGAAAGGCTCCATCTATAAAAAAATAAATGTACTACATACTGTGCCCCTTTAAACCGCGTAACTATTGTACTGAAAAACTCGTTGTCCAACGCACATTTCAGAACATATACAAGTTTCGTGGACCACCCTGTATATCGTCTCTTTGTAAACATTTCTGTGTTCGGCGACTCGAAAACTGTTTTAAAAAGTTGCATAAGCTGCTCTAGGACGCTTCTGCGCGACCTGCACGAACGCAAAGCAATCTCAGCGTTGCCTGCCGTCATTTCCGTGGCTCTGTTGCAAATAATTGGAAGGACTCAGTGCCCCCTTAAATGTGTTTCGAAATCTGTCCCGCGCGTGATAAATAGCATCGGAGAGAAGAGTTCCGGGGCGCGTCGGTGATTCGATGGGAGCGGCCCGCTTCGATAACTTTTTTTTTCACGCGGTCCCTAACCGCGCTCGAAAGGGTGACAAAGCGCGTGCCGCGCGTTACATCGCCGGCTTGAAATATCGCCCCGAGGAATTGTTCGGAATTATACCGTGTCAGGTGGCTCGGACTCCGAAAGAAGAGAAATACCTTTCTCCGCACGGATTCCGGCCACGTTTCTCCGGGAGCGCGCGCGCGCGCGAGCGCCCCGGCCTAAACAATTTTCGAAACCGGATACACCGTGCGAAAGCTATCGTTTCTCATTAAATTGTTTCAACGCGACACCGAAAAGCACTGCGACGAAACAATAGGTTCTTATTTCATGTAAACCGATTGAAACGGCGCGCGAACTCGAACGCGAATCGATACGGTTTGTATACGAATATCTCCGCGCGCATTAATTAAACATTCATGCTCGCTTATTCTCGAAATTCGTAAATTTGTCAGCTGAAAATAATATTGATTGTTCCTATCGTTTTTCCGGGTAGTATTCGTTTAATGTAATTTACTTCTTTATCCAGAGTAAAATATCTGGAACTTTTACGACTCGCAGCAACTATTTGTTTCTCGATTTTTACGTTTTTTAATCAAGATTAAGGATCTCTGGAAGTGGTATTTTCACGGAAGATATGCGCGTTTATTTTTCAAGAATGAATGCTCCATGAAAAAGAAAGCGGTATAATTTCAAGAGCCGAGTTCTACCTCGAATCGCGAACCATAAAACGTCGGCGAGGTGTGACGGATCCCTGGTGAAACTCTGGCCGAAGTACCCAGGCGGCAGGTCTAATAGCCTCTAAAAGGTGTCGTTAATTTAAACAGACCGAAGGAGAAACTGTAAGACAATATTTCCAAGGTGCGGAGGCACACCGAGTTCCCAAGTCACCAATTAAGCGAGGACGGGACCGTGGAACACGTACCCGTCAAGATCAACACGCCGACACTTTTCCAAGTACAGGTTCCCTTGTTTGCCGATTTTCCTCCCACCCCTCCTCTCCATCTCTCTTTCTCTCTCTCTCTCTTTATTTACCCCCGTCGCCTGCCATCGTCTCCCTCGAATTCTTCGGCGAAAGTCGATTTGCGAGGGGACCAGTGCAAACCCAGGCCGATCCCGCGCCGCGTCGTTTCCCCCGTCCCCATAAATTGCATAAGGTTAGTTTAAGGTGGCGCTACCGAATCAGGGGTCGCCCGAAGAAGGATGCACGCTTTCACGCGTACACCGTGATGGCATAATCAATGAGGACAACGTATCCCGCCGACTGTCGCGTACCGGAAAAATCGACCGAGAAAGTTTAAGGGATGCTTCCTCGATATGACGCGAGATTAGAATCGAGAATAACAAGGTTGAGCAAGCAAGGCTCCCCATATAATGGCGGAACGTTGAACGTGACTACCGGAAGGCGGACCTTTGTGCATTCGTGGCGACTGTAAACTTTTTAAAATGCAAGAGAATTTATAAATAAATTTACTAGGACTGAGAGCGTTGTTATTTCCGTTTTAAAATTAGTGATCTTTTGGGTGTGGAAGAAAACTTTTCTGTAAATCCAATTTTTGCGAAACGGCACGTGAAAATGAGAATTTGCAGGACATATGGTCTAGTGGTTATCCTGTTTGAATGCGAAATTATAATTACTGGTTATACTGATACGTCTTTTCAACATTATATAACTAAACAATAAATTCTCTTCTGGCTAGAAATACGAAATAAAAATATTCTTCATCGGTAATGTAATACAGAAGTTGAATGGAAATATGTTTCTCTTTATGTTGATAATAACGCCTTTACTGTTCTGTATTTCTTTAGCCATTTTTTCTACAAATGCAGACAACAGTTCATCAATCACTGATCCTTTCAGAACTAATCAGACGAATGGGCGATACTTTATTTTACAGTTACTGGTAACATAGAGATAGCAATTAAATTAATAAAAATTGTACGAAGTCTAAATAAATCGAATGATTTCTTGCATGGATCTTGTGTCGCAAATCGCATGTTTTAATTTGTGAAATATTGTCGCTTAATCTTCTGATCACCAATGCTCTGTTCCCAGCACTGTTTAAAATTACAGAATGTTTTCAATCTATACAATTTATCTTGGCAACATTTCTTCTGACAAATAAATCTTACATGCTGCTCGATTAATGCACTAACCTAGATTTTTTTAAAATTACTCTTTGCGTCATTTTTTCTAAAATTGTTCATCAACTTTCGAGCGCCTCGTTCCAAGAAAAAGTATTCCCACCGACACCATAGGATATCAAGGCGCATTGTTAAGCAGTCGACCAATTAAAAGTCTTCCGCCGGCCCGTAAATCGCGCAAGGTCGGCCCAAGACGTCGCTGCGGAGTTTAGGGTTGCCGGGTCGCGTAGGAGGAGGACGCGGGGCTATCGCGGGAACAATGAACCTGCTTCGTTTCCTCGCGGGCCGCAGCCGTAAAAGTTTAACGAGTTAATCTTTTACGAGTGGCGGGACGTCTTTGATACCGGTACCAGGGTGTTCCGTGCGGCGTTGGCCGGCCGGCAGCCATAATCTGCCGATAACGGAGACTCCCGGGGAACACCGCCAGACTCCGCGGCGAAACAGCGAGAGGTACCGAGGGTGCCGAGGCGACGGATTTCCAAACCCGGAGTTTTATATTTGATGAGCGCGGAGCATGGGAACGGGGCCGCGGGAAAGTGCACCGATGCGTTCCGGACTCGGAAATTGGGAATTTCTATGATTCGCGCGGCGGACCCCTTCCTCCTTTTTTCAGATTCCGCAGCGCTGCGCGGTTCGCGCGTCGACGACTCGCTCCGCGATTCCGCAGGAAATGAGGTGTTGGATTAACTAAACACCGTCGGCGCTGTAGCGCGGCTTTGCGTTTCGTTCCATCGCCGATAGAGAATTTCCAGGCCGGATCGGATTTGCCGCATCGAAATGCGTGGACATATTTTTGCTTAACTCCTTGACGCGTAATTGTCGTTCACTGTATCCGGGAGCTTCGAATCAGTTTTTAACAGTTTTTACACTCTATGGAGATTTCACGGCTTTGTTTCTCGGCTGGTCTGCTGTTTGTTTGCGTCGAGGCTGGACTGCGTATCTTTATGCCGAATAAAAATGATCGTCGGTTCCAGCAAACATGAGTGAAATAGAAATTTTTTTCTCGTCAACTTAAAAACGATAAAGAAATATTTCTAAATTCTGTTAATATTTCCATTGTTTGAAATTTCGTCTGCCTATTTTTATTACAGATACATGTAATCCACAGTTAGAATATTTTAGTAAATTACGCGTAAGAAAATTTTTACATATGAAAAACAATTATTCTTCATTTGCTAAAATATTCTGACAGCGAATTTGATGCATTTATAATAAAAACGAGCAGATAAAATTTGAAGCAATGTAAGCATTCAATGTATTTAAAAACATCTTCGTATCATCCACAACTCGACGCAGTTGTTAAAAAGAGAATGGAATTTCTATTTCACTGGTGTCGCTGTATTCGATTCAGTTTATTGAATTTATTAAAAGAAGAAACACATTAAAATAATATAATACTGTGATAATATAGTAATATATTATAATATAATATAATAATATGTAATATAAAAATAATATAATAAAAATACTGTCTCGTCTCCGTTTGCTAGAACAGAGCCAGAAAGTTTTTGTATTTCACAGAGATCCACAGCGCAATGGTAACGAACAGCGTTTGCAGCCGAATTACAGGGAAACAAATGGACAATATTCGTCGCGCGTCGGAAGCCCCCGGAAAAACGCGTCTACGATTACAACGGTATTCGTAACGGTGGATACGTTTCAGCGATCGAGGCAAAGTTTCCCGGCGCGCGTGTAATTGAATGAACTGCACTTTCGAGGACGCGACGTCTCTTTAAGCGTTAATAGCTGTTCTGATAATGGTAAAGGCCGCATTATCCACTTTGTCGGTGGGCAGTACGTGTGCGGATTCAATGAGCGCAGGAATCTAAAGGGGGGGCTCGTAATCGTGCTCAAAGGGGTCAGTCGAAAAACGTTGAATCGCCGTCGGACAAAGAGGAACGCGCGGAACGGGGACATCGGCGGATGCGCGCCGGAGAACGAAGCGCGGAGAACGAGAAGGAAAATTTCGCTGGGCGCGGCGAAAATATTTGCCGCGGCGATAAGTCTAAACCCCGTCGTAAAGAGCATCCTGCTTAAATATTTAACGACACGCGCCGGCGTCCTTTTTTTTCTGCCTCGGTCCGCGCCAACCGAGCTAATCATTTCTGTTCACAGAATAAAAATTCTCGCTGTCGCCGGCCCGTTGGAACGTTCATACGACAGATCATCCTTTGCTGTAATAAAGGCTTAAATTGAGCAGGAGTCGGCCCTCCTCCGCGACGGTGATGGCTGATCCTTTGACGCTGGCGGAAACGGATTTCGCGAGGACGTGTTCGCGTCGGTATATTAATGGCGCGAATCGCGTGACACGTTTGTTTAGACTTTTTGAGAGAAATGCGAATGAAACGGAAGCAAAAGAAGTTGCTGGACTTCGATGAAACCTTTCTTAATGGACTATTTACATTCAAAAACGCCATTTAACACATTGAGCGCCGACAATCGACCACTGAAATCCGTACATAGTTAAAGCAATTTAATTAATAAAAGCGAAATTAGGAATTTAATATTTATAAAATAAACAGTCTAGTCAAATTCAATTTGTTCAAATATATTACAATAAAAATGAATTTTCAAGATTGGTTAGAAATTAGTGTCAGCCATATTTGAGTGACGCGGCGCTCAACGTGTTAAATATCATCATTTCCGGTATCGCGATTTATGTTTTCATTGCGTCATTGACACTGCTACTATCAAATTCAGTCGAAACAACTGGTCATGTATTTTTCATTTTGCATCCACCGACGTTATAAAAATGATTCGACGAGCGTACAGAAAATGACAAATCAGCCACGTAATTGCAGCAAACCTGGAAAACGAATTACTCCGAATAGAAACCGAACGATCGCGCTCGAAGCTCACGCGGTAGGAAACAATCGGCGTTCCGGCGGCTTAGCGACTGAACTAATAGAGGGGCATTACCGTAAACGGGAATTTCATTAAAATTTAGCGAGCTGCTCCACCGCGGTCGACGTTCCAACGCGATAGGTACGGCGAACGACAGACCGATGTCGCGGAGGGGTGATGGTGGGGGGGGGGGGGGGGGGGGGGGGGGGAAGAGAAAGAGGGGGGGTTGGAAAAAAAAAACGCGGAGCGCTTTAACAGTTTTAACGCGTTTTAATGTGACAAGAACGTTCCGCGATTTAACACAGCTCCGCGGCCCCATTATTATAAGGACGGCGACGTGACGCGTTTGCAATTATCGTGCCGCGAAATGGCTGGGAAATTATACAACTACGGCGTAATTTTTCTTTCGGATTTTTCCCGGCGACGAGTCGTTCGGTGGCTCTCTGATTTCCCAGTGGCGTACGGCGAGGCGAGACGTACATTTTCTTGGATATCATCGGCTAAAATTGATTGCCGAAATTTTTTACTGCAGCTGTATGCAATCTTTTATAAGTTATTGTAGCATGAGAAACACGACATGGTGAACTTTCAGGTGATTTTGAGGTTATGTTCGTGAAAATTTTTGTTAGGTTTAAAATTCGTTTTCTGTTTTGCAGTTGCTCCATCTTCGATAATTATCGCCTAAATATTATTAGTTTATAAGTTCTTAATGTTCTCTATTTTATTGAGTATTTTAATTAGTAGATTTCTATGTTGAATAAATATTGTCTGCGTTTATTGTACGAAACGGAGATAAAAATAAATGTGATTTTTCCTTTAATAATTTAATCAGCAGAAAATAGCAGAAAGTAGGTTAATTTCTTAATTTATTTAATCTTTTCACAATTTGAAATTTGCTATGCTCATTTCTGTCGTCAATGCATAAATCCGCAGTTTTTTATTAGCAATAATTTTCTAAAAGTATTTAAATTCTCTCCTTTGTGTAAGCATTTAAAAAGTAGAAAAAAATACTGCTTCGATTATTAATTATATATAATAAAATAAAATAAATAAAATTAGCCACTTTAACCTAGATCCAAAATGGCTATTTCTACCAGCTGTATTCTCATTTTATATGACTTACTGCAATTTATGCATACAACTGTTACACTTTCAACAGTCTTTTAAATAGAAGGGTCTTTTTAACGTCAAAATTATTTTGCAAACGATGTAACAATTTTCATTGGCGCCTCAGAGGCGGCACTCGAGTGCAAAGGGTTAATAAAATAAATTACTAACATTAAACATTAATATAACATACGTATATTAGATTTGTTTTATAAATCGCAGCAATTAGCAGCCGATTATTTTATTTCTCGGTTCCCGTTTCCTTCCTTCATATTTCTGCGACTTCTTACGCGATAATCATTTTCTCCGGACTTCGTGAGACCGTGGCGCGAAATGTCCGACGATGTCCACGAAAAATGGGTGTTCCGTTCCGCCGGCACGATTCACGCAACCCGAAAATTCTGAATTATTAGAAAGCACGTCCGGCCGGGTGAACGACGAGTCAATAACGGTAAACGGTCTGGCAATAGCGTGTCCATCGATCGGCCAGGACATCTCGAAACTAAATCTAGCATTACCGGTACAAAGGTACGGAAGGGGGGGAGCGGGGGAATAATCGATTGGCAAGAAAGGTACCGGCTGGCTGCGGCTTTTAGCGAGGAAAAATGCCGATTCGCCCCGAGGATACGGTTTTATGGATCCGCGCGACGGCGCATACTTTGGCTATTTTAAAATAGCGGCTTCGGTACACGACTTTTGCTCTCCGCCGTTCATTGTTGTGTTGCGGCCGGATGCCTGTGTGCATACATAACTGCATCGCTCGGTAAAATTGCGAGCGGTGGAATTTCCGCGCCCTCCGCCCTCCCGCCGTCCCGCTCCTCCTCCGCGCTACCGTTTGGCGTCGCTCGCGCGTTTATGCTACCTTTTAACGGTGTACGGAATCATCCTGGAATTCCGTCAACCTATCGTCGTTGTCCGTTCACCGTCGAACATGAAAATCGAACGTTCCTTCATCTCGCTGTCTTCGCCGTGCAAATGCTCGAATTCTTTCGTATAGTGCATCGACTTTTCGTAATCGATTTATTTGGAATCTGAGAAATTCGTGAACTGTTTTTTCGAACTTGGAAAATCTGTTTCCAAATTTATTTAGGTAGTATTTAACACGATGAGTGCCACGTCAGTCATCGGTGCCCGACACTGAACTCTCCGTTCAGGCCACGTCAGTGACCGGCGACTGACAGTGTAAAATATGATATAAAACCAAAAAATTTACATTGTTTTAAGTTGTTACCTAAAATTTATTTAAAGTCCTCTTAATTTTTATATAACACTGCATTCTATTACTAATGTATTTTTTCAGAAAATTTTAATGGATTCAATGCATCGAGTAAATTCTAATTTGCAAGTAGTGCGCTTCGCATTGCTGTACCACGATACCAGCGTGCACGTGGTAGGGGATTTCCTTGCATAATCGCGTGGCACTCAACGTGTTAATACGCAGTAATGATTTCTGTAGAAAGTAGATAAAGATCTAAACTCCCACGATCAATATTCTATAATTCGAAATGAAAGACTTCCGTTTCGAACGGATCCCGAGGATTTTCGTAAGCTGGCGGCACTTGAATCGCGTCTGGGATCCTCGAACGCAGCCGGAGATAACTTCAGAAATGATTGTGGAATTACGACGGAGATGAGAAGCAACGGAGGTCCGATCCGAGATAGCCTAGCGGCTGAATAGAGAGCCGCGGTAATAATGGATGCCAGCCGCCAGCCGTCTGGTTAAACACCGGCTACTTCCACTCGAGGTAACTGGTCTCATCGCCACTTCAATGGGGGACGGGTTCGTGCCTTCTTTCGACCCGGCATCGTTGCATCGTTGCATCGTTGCATCGTTTGTCCGCCGATCTCGTATCGGATCATCCGTATCAGGTCGGAAACAGGTATTCGGCGATGAATGAACGCGCGAGCGAGTCACGCGATCAGGATGAATCGTGGGTGGCGGTCGGGCTGCTGGGCGGGCGTAGTAAAGGTTGAGTGGCAGAACACGGTTTATAGTTCTGTTATTGCCTAGTCGCGTGTTACGGATTATGCGGGATCGACCGCGGCGGCGAAATATCTCTCGCCCGGTGTTTACGATCTGCCGGGAAAAGCCCGCAGAAAATCATGGAAATAGGTGTTCCTATTGGAAAACGTCGAGTCTTGTCTCCACGGTCGGAATTTATATTTCGCTCGAATATTTGTGATACGGGTAGTGGATAATTCAACGCATACGTAGATTACGGATGCAGGCAGGACTCGACATCGTTCAATAAAAATATTAATTTGGAATTTAATTATAGTATCAACTATATATTAATTATATGAATCTATTGTATTAATATTACTATTTTATATTAGTATATTATAATGACATTAGTGTACCGTATTAATATTAATATTTTGCATTAATATTTTATATTAATTATGGAAGGTGTAATCTCTATCTCTTTCTTTCTTTCTTTATAATATATATATGCGGTAACAAAGCTGATTAAAACCTGTTAAACAAAACGCCAGCGAAAAAGATAAAATAGATCGCAGCATGACTTTACAATCAAGTATCTCGTGGTAAACAAACATCCATTTATTCATGGAAAGTCAATAGCTATTTTCTATGATTGAATTGAATTATACGTGACATCCATCTGATTATAGAACGTACATACTCCAATTGTCTGACTGTTGCTCGTCTTATTCTACTGTCCCGCTTATCGCCCTATTCCACTCCACTGAATATAGGTCAGTCCAATTCTACAGTTCCAAATATACATTGTCCGAATCCACTTATCGTTCGTAACCTATTCCGATTCTGCCTACTCAATAAATTCGACCACTAATTGATCCCTTGTCTTACCAATTCCATTAGAGATACAATAATTAGAACTACCTCGAATCGAAAAATTTCTCGGAAGAAAAAGATAATGTAATTATTAAGTAAGCGTACGCTTACTTTTATTTTAACGTTTAAAATTTCAACTGCGCATTTAACCCTTTACACTCTAATGGCGACTGTGCAGCGTCATTAGAAATAAATTAGATCATGTTTTTAAAATAATTGCTATTAAATAGCATGCTATTAAATTCTGTTGTATTGAAACATCGATATAAATACTAATGCACTATAAGCCAATAAGCATACTGGAGCAATACTCCAGCAATACTGGAGCAATACTCCAGCAATACTGGAGTTAAAACAGCTTCGTTCGCAAAGGGTTAACTTTCACAAACGTCAGCGACGTGTGTACTCTATTTACCATCCCATACAAATACACTTCGCACAATAATCCACATACTCGTACATCAACGGTTGATGCATCTTCCGGTAAAAATAATTTCACTTAACTCGTGTAAATAATGTAAATACACGTTTATAGCATTAAACGACACATCGCAAATACACGTCCGCAGCAGTGAGCAGGTTAAATATTGATCGCAAGAGGACACTTTTCCCCAATCCATTGAAGATTAAACATTCAGTTTAATGCAGTTTATCATTATGTATTCGCAGATTCGTGAAAGTAAGGCAAGAGGTTAATACCTCCGCGCGAAATTTCCTTATCCCCGGAATTCCAATATTTTGCCGCGCGCGAACCCAAACGAGCCGGGTTTCTCGAAACCAGCCGGCAGCGTGTCGCGGCCGATATAGAGTTAATAACCGGCGGCGGACATTAAACGAGACCTTTACAGCTACAAATTGAGTGGACTCGGTAAAACTAATTAACTTGTTGCGAATGTATCAACGAGCCATTTCACCGGAGTGCCTGTCGCGGCGGGGTAATCGCCTCCGCGACCGGTTCGTTTCCAAGCCCCGGCGTCCGCAAGGAACCCTCTTCTCCTCTTCGGCTTCGCCTTGCCGAGAATAGCGCGGCCGATCCGCGCCGCGCCGCGCCGCGCCGCGCCGCGACGTTAATTACCGAATTCTTTGTGACCATGCCTAGCAACCGGCCAACGGCAGACTTCCTTCTCCCCCCCGAATTAAGTCTCCGTAATATTATCTTTTAATAAGTGAGATCCGACCGCGAGTTTTCAATGGCGGCGGGCCCGAACAGTTCCTCGCTTCCTCTTATCCCCCTCCCCTTCTTGCGAGGAACCGCGCAGCCGTCCATTATCGCGGCCCTCCTTCTTTCGTCCGACGCGTCGGCATCCTGTTCTCCTCGGAGCCTGAAAGTGCGAATCCGTCGACGCTGTACCACGCTGTCGGCATCCGACGATTTTTTATTGGAATTATAATTAGTTATGAGAATAATATAATAATTTCACTAATATAGTAATAATACAATAATATAATACTGTTCAATTTTCATTTAATGGTATACTAATGTAATAGTATAATAAACTATGTTAATGTAATTAATTGTAACGTTCAGCGTCAATCAAAAATTGGGTGATACTAATTTCTGGCCAATTTTGAAAATTCATTTTTGTTACAATATGTTTGAACAAACTGGATTTACTCGTATAAATGATTATCTGCGGAATAAATTTCCCAAAGCCGAGGTAGAGTGTTAAGTTGACGGTGCACGCGTGCCGTAACGAAGTGCTTTGGAAAGTTCTAAATAGAGTTAGGCTTGTTTGTTGTTCCAAAAACCGAAACCCCCACTAACAATACGCTCGCCACCGGAGCGTAAATAGCGGATTAGATGGGTTGGGGTTTATTCATTTTCTCTGATGAATTCCGCATGCACGATGGAGTTCTCCTCGATAAACTTGCTACGTGACTGAATGCAAGTCGATGGGTGCGTAAGGTTTCGCGAGGGTCTGCCGCGGCAGAGATTGTCATACAAATTAATTCAAATATTTAACGTGGCCTGCTTTAACCCCTTGCCGTACTTTAACGAGTCGGACTCGTGATTTCTAGCAATACGCTGTTAGGTATGAATGTTCATCCGTTCCTTTAAGTAGGAAACGAATTTTGTTTTCCTGTCGTCAATATTTAAACATTCAAGTAGATCTGAGCACGCGCTAAATATAAAATTCCTTCTTCTAAGAAATTAGTGCGATCGAAAAAATTCTAATTATATTAATTGAAAAGAAAATGGTACGGCAAGAGTTAATTTCTTCGACAAAAGCCCTAGGCAGCATTATTAATCGATATTCGAATTATCGAAGCCGGAATTCGCGTATTCTTTTTAATAGAATGTACCCCATTATGCGCGCCACTTTTGCAAAATGTTTGCGAAGCTCTCGAATTGGCCAAAAAATTGGAAAGTGCCATTATAGATGTCGATTCGAATGTTGTGCGAGCCTCCGAATTTTTACGAAGTTTAATGAAATGTTGTAGGGAGTAATAGCAAATTTATAAGAACTTAGTCAAAAAGATAATTAAGAAGGGTCATTCGGAAAAATTTACATTTACAATGAAAATGAGGTTGAACTTTTAAAGATTGCGAGCGATGAAAATGACGAATTAATGCCAATTATAATGAGTGGTGGCAGCAAAAAACATTTACTTATTTTCATTCGCATAAAACAGATCAACGTGGAACAGAAATTCGCGTAATTCGGGGGAATGAAATTAATAAAATTGATCACGGAATGGAGAAAGAACGAGTGAATTAGCGAGGTATATATTTATGCATTTACTGCAAAATTGATTCAGAGAATTTTACTGTTTCCATTAAATCATTTCAAAGCGCGATTAAGAGAACAACTGAACTCTGATCCACACCATCGATCCTGTTACAAATATAGTATGTCAAAGTAATTATCAAGAGACCGCGGATCTGTATGCATTTATAACAAAATTGGTTGAGTGAAACCGAGAACAGTGAAAAGGTTAGAAAAAGCTAAGAACGTTGGTGTTCTAATTTCGATTTATGAAAATTGTTAAAGGTAGAATTAAAATTATCCTCGACTCCTCCGTCTCGCAATCGAATGCTGAAAATGTTTATTCTCCATAAATATCCGCAGTCTAATTAACAAGCGTAACCGCGTTCAAAGAAAACGTATTCGACTAATACGATGAATTGGAAGTGGCGGAATTTTAAAAAATGAGTTTCCAGATCCCGCTGTTTAATATATATATATGTATATGTATATATTACTCTCGTTCGCCGTGAATCCAGCGTAATATTAAACGGTTATTTTTGTTGCGGCGCCCGCTTCGCGGTGCTTTGAAAACGGGAAAATTTGCCGCAGTAAAAATAATTGCTTTGTTTCAGCTTCTCGCTAGCGAATTCCCTCGGGTTTTTGCGAACGATATTAATTAGCGGGTTGCAACAACAAAAAAAAGAAAAATATATATATATATAAAAATAATAAATCACGGCGAGCGTTTGTGTGCGTTCGATGACGAGGCCGCGGTTTCGGACTTCATTTTCGGGTAGTTCGAAAGTTATTTGCGCCGCGGGTGAGATCGATACGGCCATTTCCAATTAAACGAGAATGTAAAAAGCGCAGTAATACGCCGTAAACGACTGTCAAATGCAATCGGTATCCGGCCACGTATGGCGAACAACGCCGGCACCGGCCGAAAGAGAATAATTCATATCGAGCGTTGCGAAACGGAACGCCGCTGCTTTTCCATCAGTGTTTCAAGGTAATACCGAATCACGTGTGGCGGGGGCCCGCGCCCTCGGCCGCTTGGCCGGAGCTCACCGTAAACAGAATTATTATTCATAGAACGGCATTAAAGATAAATAATTCCCGTCGACAAATTACAAATAAAATTCATTCCGCCGCGTAAATCTACTGTGCGAAAATCAATAATAACGCGGCGGCGGCGGCGACGCGACGCGGAACGGGACAGAGGAACGAAGGCGGGAGCGAGCGAAACGAAAATTCAAAGTGCGATCGCGTACGCCCCGAATTTAATACCGCGCCGTTCTTTGTCGCGTCCCGCCATAATGATACGAATAAACGGGAGCCGGCGTATCGATGCGCGAAAACTCATAAATTAACGGATAATCGGCGAATTGGATTTTATTGCCGGTATAATTCCATCGGTTACCGAGTCATTAACGCGAAACTTCTTCGTCGTACGCTCGCGCCGGTTCGATTCGAATCAACGTTACTCCTGGTCCTCGTTGAACGCTTACGCGGCTCTTATCGCTGTCGCTTCGATATATTCGTTGCTCGCCGGCAAATATCGGCACAGCGAACAGTTGACATTCCTATTTGGTGACTCGTATTTGCCGCGTCGTTGCAAATGCCTTAATACTCGGAGCATTAAAATATCCGACAAACTTTCCAGCCAGCTGGAAATTAGCATCGCGATAGTCGTACGAGTCTTTGAAACGTACCATCGGATCCGTTTGAATGCGACTCGTCCGCACTTATCACATGGTTCACCGAAACGTCAAATATTAATCAGCAAACAATGTATCGAAGAAAACTAAACGGTACTATGAAATATTAATCCGCGAACGATGTGTTACAGTTAACGAAAACGCAGCGGCAAGTATTAATCTGGAAATAACGTGTAATAGTTGACTAATCTGACCATTAAATATTCATCTGCAAACAATTCATCAAAGTTAACTAAACTGCGTCGTCAACTATTCATCTGGGAACAATGTATCAACGTTAACTAAACCGTGCCGTCAAATATTAATATGCAGTGTGTTGTTATTAACTAAACTCTACCATCAAGCATTAATCTGGAATCAATGTAATTCCAAAGTGCTTTCGTCTTATATTTTACAAGAATCGTATTTTTATATTTACGTAAATTGGATATATGCTGCTGAATTACCATCTGTGATATCATAGTTATACTATTCGAATATTTATTTAGATAACTAGCTATAGGTGATTTCTCTAACGCACGAAACGAAAGTTATTTCTATTCGACATAATTAGAACAGCGCATGCCCATGCAAATTATTGCGAACACAAAGCCTTGAATATCTAATCGACCGTTTGCTCCGCCACCGGCGGATCCAATCTGCGGAACTTATTATTCGCGGGCATCCCCGGAGTCATTATTTGAGCCTGACACGGGTCAAGTACGTGGATCCCAAGAAAAAGGAGCCCGGCCGATGACGGCCTTTGGAAAAGTTTTCGGAAACTTGTCGCCGAATCGTGTCACGAATATCGAATCCGCGCGCGGGAACTTCGCTTTCCTCTTGAATTATTATCACGGCCGGCCCGGTCTAATGCGGGGATCAAGAAGAAAGAAAGAAAAAATAGCTCGCCTCGAGCACACCATATATTTCGGCTCTTTTCGGCACCGGCGCGTCATAAGTCTAATTTGAATTTCAATTCCGGCTCGTCGAGCACCGTTTTCGGAACTTTTAACGTTTCCGTCGTGAAGCCGACGAACGTTTATCAGCTCCCGAGAAAATAACTGCACCGGACTGGAACGATTAGAAGGAAAAAGTCTTCTTATATCTTCAAGTACTTGTATCTTAAACCCTTGCCGTACTTTAACGAGTCACACTCGTGATGGAGATTTATAATAATAAGCAGTTACATACAAATGTTTATCCGTTCCTTTAAGTAGAAATCAAATTTTATTCTCTCATCACCAATATTTAAACATTCGAGTAGATGTAAGGACACAATAAATATAAAATTCTTTTTTCTTCCGAGAAGTTAGAGCGATCGAAAAAATTCTAGTCATAGCTATTGTAAAGCAAATGGTACGGCAAGGGGTTAATTTAACCCTTTACACTGTTATAATCAGTCAGACTCGTGATGCAGATTCCATGGAAGATCTACTAAATATGAATATTATTAATTTCTTCTACATCGAAATATTTGGTTGGTGCATATGAAATGTCGGATGTTTAAGTAAATATATAAAACTGTATATCTATTTTCAACGCTTTTAGTCTGACCAACTTAGTCTTTTTAGTCTAACCAACCTAATAGAAATAAATTCTTCTGTTACCAAAGCTTAAAAACAAAAGTATACATATAAAGGCAATAAAAGGAATAAAAATTGTCCGATCCTTTTATTAAAAATATTAAGAACAAATAAGTGCTGATCAACGCAGCGTGAAAAGAATCGTAGTGCAAGGGGTTAATAAAACCGAATGATTCCGTAATAGGCGCCTCAAATCAAATTTTTCCGCGAATGGCATCGAACGAAAATTATATATTAAACAGTCAATGTATTTACTAAATATTTAAACTGCAATACGCTTTTCTTAGCACTTTTAAACAATTCGAACGGCTGGAATGTCAAGAGAGAAATGCGTCGACGGTTGATAAATATTTTTCGAACAGGTGACCGGTCGCAGTGACTTCGGGAAATTGTCGAGCATCGGGAACGGGCTGCGCCCGAAATAAAAATGTACTTCAACGACCAAGCAATTCCCTGATAGCTCGGAATTAAAAATCGTTCATCGATCGTGTCGTAGCCGAACCGAAATTCAATTGTCGCGCGGGGCAACGCTCTCGGCGCGCACCGGCGCGAAGGTGGAACGAACCTTTTTTTAATAAACTTTCAATTTTTTCGGGAACAAATATATTTCTTCGCCGGCTTCATAACAGAAACGTGGACTCTACAAATTACGTTTTCCTCCGAAAATACAGTTTATAAAACTGTACAACTCGCGACGCGGCATGGACTATTCCCGCGGCGCAATTTCCATCAAACGCGCGTTTGATGGTCACGATGTTGTCTTTCGCGTGGGAAACGCCAAATTAATTCCGTGAACATAATTTTAAATTGTAACGCTGATAATTTTATTATACTTTATTCTTAGTCGACTATTGTTCTAATCGATCTTTGAATTCGAAGACTACCTGAAAATACGATTCAATTCTTCCAAATTTCTTATCGAATGGCGTGTTTCGTTTCGAAGCGAACGATCGCGCGACGGAACAACGTCCGCGATAACATTAACAGCATCGACGTTTAGCAGCGCTCGATGGGAACGGTTTCAGCGCGGCCTGGACACGCGTGAAATATGCAAGGAAGCCACGGGATATTCAACGCGTACGGGGAAATTATCGCATCGTGTGTAGGTCGGCGCTCGCTATGATTACTCGTTCGGCCGGGTCGCGAGCGTACAGCGGAACGCAACGCTAGACGCGCGGCTGTGCAGAACTATCTATCACATTAGTCGAACGGCAATGGAACAGTCGTATCGGGTTTGCCGTGTAGATCGAATTTGAACCAGACTCGGATGCGCTATAATCGATGTCTCGTGATGGTTTTCCGGGTAAACGGGTCACAAAGACGCCGATTAACGCTGGACATTTCGTGCGGTGTTCAATGAACATTGGGCCGAGGGACTCGCAACATCAAAGACTCGCGCGCGCGCGTCTTAACGCCTGCGGCTAAATCGCCAACGGATGTTTTTATTAAAGTAGACCCACGATTAACAGAACTGGATTCTTCTCGATCGTATATTTATTACATTTTTCATTGTTCCAAGTGATAACGACGCTATAAAAAGATCTCGATTAAACGTCGATCTATCGTCTTATACCATTGCATCGAAAATAAAATATGCAATTGTATGAAATGCATATTGTATCGAAAATAAAAAGAGTTAACTGAATTTTCAATTTGGGTAATCGAAGTTCTATTGTAACAGGCTTTTTTTGACGTCGCTGACTAGCCAATGATCTTCGAAACCTGATCGCGCCATCCCCGCGGCATTTAAAACTGTTAACAATGGTGATGTTGCAAGAATTGCGGCGCAAAAATGTTTGCAACGTCACACGATATACGAGATTGATGCTGATTGTTATCGAAACAATGCGATAGAATTTTACACAGTACTTTCGATGATTTTTCGGGAAGTTTTTAATTTCTCCAAACTTGTGTAGATTTGCAATATTAATTCGCGCAGTTACTTCTGTAATTGTCTGAAAATGTTACATTGTTATAATTATTATTTATAAGAATGTTTATTTATGATATTATTATGGTACTTTGAAGAGAAAATTAGATGAAAGTATCCTTCGATCTCGCTACAGTTGTCTGCTTATTGATCGGTCTGCACCACTTGTCCGCCTTTAAACCACTGAATTTCGCTTAATTAGCCCTCGGAACGGAAATAAAAACCAGAAAAATCTCGTAAAATTCAAGTATTCTATTCGATTAAATTAAAATTGCAAAGCAAACTTGCACAGCATCAATGAAGCAATTAGAATGTTGATTGGCGTAAAAATTCATTTCTGATAATTAGATTTTAAAAAGTTCTATCAGCCACGTATGGCTGGTGTTGTTAACAGAGTTTAATTAAAACCGTGTTTTACAAAGGAAGAAAAAGTATTCAATCATTATGGGAGAACTTCGCTGATCGATTCCAACAGAAAAAAATAGAAACGAGGGCCACGCGTTGCTAAGGTAAAATCAGAGGATTTTCCTACACGATCTCCCAACTTGATCACGACCACGTGTTCAGTCATTTTATCCACGTTTCTCGTTCGAATCTGTCTCCGTTTCTTTCGAAAATATTTGCAACAACCTCGCGTTCCTTTGGTAAAGTCGTCCTTTTTCCCGCGCGCCTCGGACAAATAAACTGATATTCGAGTATTCCGAGCGATCCCGAACAGACACGGCGGATCGGTCGTCGACGGTATCGTTTATGCGAGCGCACGAAAGACAAAGAAACGGTTTCGGTGTTCGCGCGGGTACGCGTAGGTTGCGTCGGTACCCGATCAAATTCCACGGTCCCGCGGCTCGTATTGACCAGCGTCGTGACCGGTTGCTCGTGTGTACAGGTGCGCTCGCGTCGGGCACGCGGGTCGGATGTCGAAATGTGCACGGTCGCGCGCGTGCACGCTGCACAGCCGGCGTAGCTATGCGGCCGTGGTGCCGCCCTGTGCAGATTAATGGATAGACGCGTATACACGGCCACGCGATTGGTTACAATGCACGTCGTTCGACGTGTCCCGGCGAGAATAACGACGCATAACATAATATCGACGGATTGGCATTTTGCTTTTGCCTCAATTAACATTGCGCGCCGCGGACGGAATTTCGAAATTCGACGGTGTCGGGCGCGCGCGCGAGCGACGCTGGTTCCCCGGCCGCGCGCCAACGGGCGCGCAGGTAGAGAGTACGTGCTGGCCTGCCAGTTTACGGCTGGGAAATTTACCGCATCGGCCGGCAATATTATCGAATTGTAATGTATTAAAGAGGCTCGATAACGGCCGCGGCTCGAATTACAATCGCGTTGGGCACCCGAGCCGTGTAAACACGGCTACTTGAGCTGCATCAATATTTTCTGCGCGATAACAAGTGCCGCGGCCACGGATATGGATCCGCGGCCGTAAAACCAGTTTATGTTCCCGATAAATTAGCTTGTTACCGTCCGGCTGCCCCCGCTCATTACGAGGCCCCGTTCTCCCCAGACGATCCCGCCGAAAACCAATTCGAATTCCACTCTTCGACGGGATATCGCTGCGTAGCTTTTCAACGAGCTCAGGAGATCCAATAGGGGGACGTTCGATGCGTTCCGAGTTTTTCAGGAAAATAAAAATGTTATTTTATCACCGGGTAGAAGTTCGAACTTGCAATGATTTTAAGTAATTTACGAATAATGTGGCTCAATTTTTCTCAACGTCTGCATAAAATCTGTAACTTGTTTATGAGATACTTAACGTCTTGTCTACTGGCAGATTTCTAATAATTCTTTAAAATCGCAGTTCAGAATTTTCTTAAAGAAGATTATCCCTTTTAGTGCAGCGGAATTCTCGGATAGAACTATCGATACAAATTGGAACAAAATAAACAAATCAGTCGCTGTGACTGTCGCATGTCATTACAAAGATAATCATAAAGAAGTTTCATTTAATATATTTAAGACAAGTTGGTCGAACACTACAGGGACTTCATATAGAAAAATAGTATCAAATTCTTCCGTTCAGAACGACTTCCGAAAGAAATCGAGAAGCTTATAGTAATATTTAAGCTAAAAATTAAAAACGTTATTATAGCTTCCTCAAAAATAAAGTTTTAGAGCTAAATTCTTTTATATGTCCATGGTGTTAAATACTCCAATAATTGTATCGAGAAAAGATGTTTTTTTTCTTGCTTCACAAATATATTTACATAATTAATTTCCACACGCTTGAGATCAAAAAATGCTACAAAGCCGCGTTTCCAAAATTTTATCTGAAACGTAACTGTGCTCACAAAGGCGCGCCCCCGTTAAACTGATTTAACGAGGCGTCGAGCACTGACCAACAGTCCTGAAGCATCCTGTATTTACCGAATGCCTCACGCGTTCCCTTCTATTCGATCTCTTTCATACCGCAATCCTGGCGCCTTTCCTCCTCATTTTCCCTCTTAATCTCCCATTACTCTTCGTTCCTCCCATTTGCACTCCGCTCCTCTCTCCGGCCGGCATTCTTTTCCCTCCCGTTCATTCGGCCCCGTGTTTCCTCTCGCCCGGTCTCCTCTCCGCCCTCCTCTCCGCCGGTTTCCCTCCCGACCCTCACCCGGGCCCCACCCTCGAACTCTTAAGTAAATTCCATTGCAGTTCGGTTGAGCGAGATTCCTCGCGGAACGGAGCGCCGCCGTCTCCGTGCGCGGCGAGTCCCGGAAAGAGAGCAACGCAGCAGTCGGAAGGATGGTGAAAGACGGCGCGGAGAGGGTAGCCGGGTTCACGAGGACCGAGGAGAGGGGGGACGGAGGCGAAAGCGAATCTCGCCGCTCACCTTTTTGACTTTTGTTAGCGTGGCCATGCGTCGCCGGGCCGATGAAAGCGTCCTCGAAACCAACCCCTTTCCGACGGCCGCCGCCGCGGCAGCAGCAGCAGCAGCTCCTTTGGACCATCAACGGTCCGCTTTTTAGACATTCGGCGCCCTATTGTGCGACCCCCGGGCCCTTTCGGCCGCGACAGCGCGAGCGTATCTTTGTGACAACTTAGCGCCGTAATTTTACGTCGACCGTGAATGCGCCGCGAGCAACGTGTCGCTTTTTTTTTTCCCTCGCGTCGAGGACCTCGAGATGCAGACTCCTTTTAACCGGATCGCTCCGACTTTGTCATCGGATAGGTGGCCCTTGGCGCGCGAGCGTGTAACCGTTTCGATGTTTCTGCGAACTGCTGCCGCGAAAGAGGTCTTCTGGTTACCCGCGACTTTGAAAAACCGCGGGCCAAATAAACGCGAGAGCATTTATTTCAATTCGTGCGAATTTAACGGACGCTCAACGCGTACGTAGTCGAATTTATTTATTAATGGGTTAAACACATCTCTTACGAAATATGAGAGAGATGTCAAATGTCAAAGACAAGCTTTATGCTCTCAAAGTAGTATGCTGTGTGTAACGATTTGAAATAATTGTGATAGAAGATTTATTTGATACTTGTACGTTGCGAAGTAGGCTATTCATTTATTCAGAAAATGAATAGACGGAGTACGAAATAGTGTAGATAGCAGACAAATAGTTAGGTTACGAGTTATTTATTCAATATACTATTTAGTTATTCTTACGTGTCACTTGCAGCAATTATTACAATAACGCCGATTCAAAATCAGAATAAAAGTCTTATTATCACTTGTATAAACTAATACCAATACACCGAAATTCTATTTTAACACATCAAAGGCGGTAGTCGTAGTACTACGATTTATCTCGACTGCAGCTTAAAGGTGGGAGTCGTATTAGTACGGTTTGCAACCACATTGCGCAATCCGTGCGCCACTTTACATTTGTATTTAGTATGTTTTGTGGTTTGAGGCATCACCTAGCATACTTTCGTCAAGATCCCCCGCCTTTAATATGTTAAAATTCGGCTCGTGCTTTACTCAATTGTTTTATTATTTATTAAAGCAAACAATTAAAGTGAAAGTGTGTATATACAATATATTAAGAAAAGAATATATGTTATTAGTGCTATTGTATATAGATATCCGGAAAAAATATATATTAAGAGAAAATCGTTATTTAGTTACGAAAAACTTTATTTGCGCGAAATCCTGCCGCATCTAAAAGGTTAAACTTTACAAGAATCTTCAATTTCAAGAAAAGTCCGAGCAATGCGTGTTCATAGTAAGATCGGCACGGAACGGTCTGCCGGCTGCTTTAGAAAATTCTCCGTAGTTCGCTCCGTAGCACGGTTCGTTCGTAAACTGCAGACTTTGGTAGGGTGAGTGCTTCTCGATCCATTCTCCGATCACGGACAGTCTCATCAAGGGAATAAAGTCAGGTGTATCGTGCAAGACCGCCGGTTGGTAATAGACCGGCGAGGTAAATCGAGTCGTCGGGAACGAAATAATAAGCATCGGAGTGGCTAACAATGGACGGAAGATTAATGGGAAACGTAAAAGGGCGGGAACGGGTCGGGCCCGGGGGGGTGGGGGGTAAAGGTGCGAGGCGAACAGGGTCGGGCGGGAACAGGACGGAGCAGTGCGGAATAAAGAGAAACGCGTAGCGAAGCCGATACAGAGTTGACTTCGGGCAGAGCGGGCCGGGACACGTGTGCGATCCTCTGCGGAGCGAGATGAAAGCAAACGGATGGGCGTAAATGTAAATTGGTAGATTCGTGGCGGTGTTCTTAATTAACTTTTTCGCAATTATCATGGCCGGCGCGGTGCGGCGCTCGAGCGCGCGGCAGGAGCCGTGACTGCAGCGACGATCCCGACGAGAACGTCTGTGGCTGGTTGTTCTCGCGGAAAGTACCAAGAAAGGAACATATAAAGAGGTAAAAAGAGGACGAGGTGGGCTCCTCCTTGTTCGACCGACCCCCGCCGAGGGAGCTCTCTCCGGCTGAAAGGTGCGCGTGTACTCGCCGCTGCACATCCAGGCTTCTCCCCGGAGCGACTGCCGGCGAGCGCCCTTTACGTGGCTGTTTAAAAACCGTGTGTACTTTGTACGCAAGAATCGCATTCATTCGGCACTTCTCAAACGCTACCTGACTACGCGCTGGATACGTGGTGAAGTGGGAAACGCGGCTCTTAATGCAATTTTCGAAAGCGTTTGTTGCCGCGACTTTGAACGATTCACGCTCGAGTGCGCCCGCCTCCTGTTATGCACGCTATCCGGGCCCACCTGCCTCGCCCTGCCTCGCCCTGCCTCGCCCTGCTCTACCTGTCCCCCGCCGCGACCGTGTGACGCGATTTTCTTCCCAGGCGAGTGTGCGTAAAGCAAACCGGCGACTCTTCGAACGGAAAATACTCTATTCCGCGTGCTTCCCGATCAAACGATCCCCCTTTCCCCCTCCCACCGATCTTTTCATCCTTTTGCCGACACCGTGTCCCTCGACGGCGACGAGCGCGTCTGCGAAAACGAATTTCTTCGCTGAGCATTCTTTTTCAGCCGTTCAACGCACCGTTCGAGTTCGTTTACTGTGCACGGCGACGCGTATTAACTTTCGTATGGCTGTGTAAATTTTGACCCAGATTATGTAAATCGTTCGATTAACTCTTTGCTACGACGAGTCCGCGGAGCGACCAATGGATTTTGCTTTGATTTGTTTGATTTTGTTTATTTTCTAATGAAATAGTTGATGTTATATTTCATAAATATAATTGGTCAATTCGTAGTAAAGGGTATCGCTATAGTACTAAGGCTTGATTGCTCGATTTTCAGAAATGAAATAGAGTAAATTGCTTTTGCAGTAGGAACCATACGAAGCCTGATGAGTCTGCAAGAAATATCTTTGTAAATATATTTTAAAAAATTGTTGAATAATGTTCAGAATTGTCGTAAGTATCGTTAATAGTACATCGTTTTTACAATAGAATTTCGTAGCAATTCAAACTCAGGATCAAGTAAGTAGAGCTTAGTTAAAACTTTATTCATTGACAAAATACGAAACCCTTTTATTATTTTTCCAACTGTGCTTGAACAGTAAATTCTCTCTAATTGTCCCTCAGCTTAGAAAGCAAAATGGACTATTTTGGTGGAGGAGATACGACTATTCGAGCCTCGAAACTTGTTTTTATAGTTACTAACTCTTGACGACTTTTATCATCCTGGAATAATCGCATTTCCTCTTCCAAAATTGTCCCTTTTTTGTTTACCAATTAAAGGAAAATTGGAGAAAATTTACTTTATTATAAATTTAAGAACTAGGTTTCGTAAAACAAGCAGCACTTATATTGCAAAGAGAATTTTATAGATTATATTCGAGAAGAAAAAAATAGTGAATTTAGATCGTTTACATTTATTTTCAAGAATAGACGTTCAATATTCACGATCATATTTCCATCTTGATTTCGCGAGACACCTCCGGTGAATTTTTCGAACAAAATCGTCCGCATAATTTGCGAGGAATTTGCCGCCTCCGCGAGCTTAACGAGCGATGACGTTCGTGGTTTAACGTTTAACCAATTACCGTTACTTCAGACGGCGTCAAATTTACGGGAATGGCTCCTGACGCGCGCGATCCTCAACACTAACACGCAATGTGCATTAGTACAAGTGCATTATGCTCTTGACATGTTCATTTGGCCGATACGTGTACGTACGCGTCCACGGTTTAGCGACGGAACAGTGAATGCATAAACAAGAGGAAATTTACGCTATTATTTGCACTTCAAAGCAATACATCGTATTTAAGCGACGGCAATCGTTAATCACTCGCACGCGGGTCATTAACGCCAATTCGAGTAATCTTCCTCTGTTGATCTTATTGGTCCCGTCCTCTAAATGGCTCCGCGATCGCGATAAATTCTCCGACCAATGCCCGTGAAAAATAGACGAGCGGCCGGCATCGGGCTCAACGAGATGTCAATGAAACATTTCCATCGTCTCTCTTTACGACTTTATTACCATTTCATTCGCCTTATTTCTTCCTAATGCGCTTGCAACGCCAACGAAAATAATTGCTAAAATAATCGGGAATGTAATTAAAAGTTTGAATAAATGAAGACTAAAATCGCTACGTTTGTTGCTTTCGGTTAACGCGTTAGATACACATTATTATTCCATACTACAGTTTGTTGATCCGAAAAATCAGAATTTCTTGAAGACAGACATTTATGAATGAAACTCGCGTTGGGAAAAGTGTATGGAAACAAATGGGGCACATTTTGATGAAATTAATAGCTTTTGAAAAAAGATATGCAGTTTTATATACTCGCTTAAAAATACGACATTTTATATGCGCCAACCTAACACAATAAATATCATCCACCTTCCGACAAAAATGCATTTCACAACATAATTAAAAGCTCACCGTGATCGATACAGCACTCGGCACGTTAATTACTTCGTTAGTATCTTTAAAATAAAAATGATCCGGTTCGACCGCAAGAAACAGGATCCAGCGAGAAATTATCTTAATTTCGCGATTTTAACGAGCAGCAACTAATATCATAATTTTTGACGGAAGCGCACAAAATCCGCGGTCGTAACGCTGTTTCGTCCGTTTTGGAAGCCGTGGATGGCGAAAGTTTGGCAATATCTAGGCGACCGCGCGCGCAACAAATACCGCCGCTCGGCAAACAGAGTGAATTTCTTAACTTCCCAGCGGCGTATTAATTATTCAATCTGTCGAACAACACAGCGCGGCGGACGGGACGCGTTACAATTTCTGATTAAAATGTGCAGACACGCATAATTAACACGCTTGTAAACTCGCCGCGCGCGCCGCGCCGCGCGCACAACCGGATCGCAAAAGGATCCCCGCGGAAACGAGTTTTATTAGCGCGCGCCGGAACCACCGCTATCAGAACATATTCGTGCAAAAATTAATTGTGGAATACTACGGGCGCGAATATTTTACCGGGGCTTTCATCGGCGGGTCGCGGGGCAGGTAGAAAAGCCATTATCCTCCGCGTTCTAGCACGAGTTAATGAACGAACCCGGCGTGCGCGGCGCGGCGTGGCGTGGCGTCCGCCGCAAAATTTAAAGGACTCCACAACAAAATCCAATATAACGTTAACGCGTCTCCGCGAGGCCGGCTCTCCGCCGCTATCTCGGAAATAATCGACCGTCTAACATCCATATAAACAGTTATTTCACCTCGGCGAGTACAAGTTTGGACAGTTGTTGTTGCGGAACTCGCGGAAAAAATCCGTGAATTTTCGCGCGGCTGTTACATTGTTGATAGCGGAAATAATGCAAAATATTTGGACTACGCGAAATGGTTCCCCGTAAAATATTTCCACCGCCATGAATTCCCCTGCGAACTTTTCTATTGTGCTCGCGTAATATTCTAGGTTTCTCCTTCTCTTGAATTCTTCGCGTTATTCTGGTCGAACTTTCGGCATACGCGCTGTAATGCCGCGTCTAGCCGAAGCATGCGAAAAAATCTGAAATACTAAACCCGTTTCGATTTTTACGCTCGGGAATATTTTATTACGCTTGGAAACACCTAGATGAATTTATTGCCAGAGAAATGAAATTATCTCTTTCGATTGTTGTCGCAACGGGATTTGAAAAACCGTGGTGGATGGTTATCGATAATAATTCAATATATTTCCATGATTTGTTGTTGCGTCCATGTTACCGAAAAGATCTAAAAGAATTGATTTTTAATAATTCACGAAGTCGATCGTGCGCGCGTATCGTTTGCAAATGTTCCGCGGTCTCGTTTCTGCGTGATCTTCGACGAGCTGTTAAAATAATGAAAATCATCGATAATTTGAAAGGATTCTATGTTAATCCCCGGCGGGATATATCCGTCGCGTCCGCGATATTAATATCGCGGTGCGTTTCAGTAGGACGCGATTTTACGGTATTAAAATAAATGAACGAGTCCGACCGCGTCCAAGGAGCGCGCGGGGGGGGGCCGCGCGCATGCGACTCAATCCGACATATTGGTCGAGCGTACACAGCAGCGTCTCCCCCAATCTTGCAGTTTGTTTTACGTGGGCAAGCCAAACAATTCATTAGGAGCATAAACCCCGCATCAACCTACAATCCAATTTACGACGAGACCCTGTCCATCTGCACACCGGTGTGTGTATAGACGATATCGGCCAACGGGCTCGGTACACTGTTGCAGCCCGTGGCCTCTCGTAGATTCCGAAATTAACATTCTGTTTGGCAGCGCTGACCTGCTTCGAAACGAAGCAATGAAATTAATATCCAGCAAACGACGACGACGACGACGACGTGCCTGCTTCTCGCCCGTCCCGCTGGAACAATTCCGGCATTTTTCTGCGACACTTTCTATGCTTGGCAGGTTTTACGCTTTTGTTTAAAATTTGTAGCGCACAGTTTCTAGTTCGAGCATACGCTGCAAGAAAAACGTTGAAAACAAATTTGGCTCTGCGAAAAGATTTCATTTATTTATACTTGCTACGATTTTCATTATAATATACGCCTGAACGAAGATATAAAAATTTCTGTCAAAAATACATTTTCATGATATCGGGAATTTTAAATAAAATAAAATTGAAAACCAGTCATTTTTTTTCTGATTTGGTTGCCCGAAAGATGGCGAAATGTGATCGAATGAAATGGAAAATATATTATCGATTTCTGTTTTAACGGAAAATTTGTCTTTCGTTTGACGCATCGTTGGCTATCAGAACGGATAACTAGCCAGCTTCATGAGAAATAATTGAGCAAATTTCCTCCTTCGAGCAATGGCGGAATGGTCCTTTAATTTTCCTAACGTGGTCCATCAGTCTCGCCGGTGGCCGGCTGAAAAGCTGAAAAAAGTCCGCTGGAAGATTCGCCGGGAGAAACGGAGTGGCAGAAGGCAATCGATCACAATTTGCGGCGGGTAAAAAGCAGCCGCCCCTCTCGCGGTGTTTTCCACGGCGAGCCGGCCCGCCGGGATAAATGTTACAGGAGCGTGTCAATGGATTTTTCCTTGCGCGAGGAGCGAGGAGCGAGGAGCGAGGGCCGCCGTGACAGTTCGTTTCTGCCGCGGCACTTTGTGCGCGATAAAAAACCGTCGTCCGTCCCGGCAGGCCGCGGACGTTCATTACGAATACCTCGTTAGAAGCGCGGACGGCGGGCCGCGGCAATAAAACGTCAAAGAAAATTCGCGTCTACGAAAATTTCTGGCCGCCGGCGTCGCGGGCGTCGCGGGCGCACGCGAGACCGGAACACAGCGACGAACGCGAAGGAGATTACTCTATTTCGTCGGAGACACAATCATGATTTTAATTAACGACCCCCGGCTGCAGTTCATCCACGGCTAGAGGCTAGACGCGTGTGCACGCGCTCGGCCACCGTCCCCCCTCCACCGTTCCCCCTCCCACCCGCAGCGCCGCCCTCCGCCGGAAATATCTGCTAAACGACACAAACGCTCCGGAGACTAATTGAAATCCGGTGTCCTGATCGCCGGCGATCGTCCCGGAATCCTGTGTCGCTCGGATTGCTTTCATTGCTTCGCAAACCCTGCGTCTTTTTCCAATTTACCCTCCTTTTTCGCCTCGTTGGGAATTTTGCTGCCGCTCGCTAATTAGTCGGCTGCGAGTCTTCGTGAAAAATCAGGATCTTCTGCGGACTTTCTTTTTCATTTATTTCCACGTATTACGTCGGGAAATCGACTTTATTACATTGGGCGTGTCTTGTGCCTCCTATTACGTCACTCATCTCGTTAGTAGAAGATGTGTATAAAATAATTTAACATGGTTATGTTATTTACACCAATTTTATAGCATCTGCGTCCGCACTGCCAGTTTGCTGCGTTAAGAGCGCGCGAAATTTTTTTTTTTTAAATCAATAGTGCTGTTTTGTAGTATCATTTCGCAACTGTTGGGGCCGTAACTACCGCGTAAAAAATATTGGTTTATCGGAAATGTTTTCAACTTTTTCTCATCGAGAGCTTTGTTTCAAATCTGTGCGGTAACGCTACGAAGTCAATTAAGCTGCATTCTGATGGATAATCTTCTGCCGCTGTTGCGGCGTTGTAGAATTTTTATGGCTTTCTGTCAAAACGGTTCGACAAAATTCACTAGCCGATGTTCATCCACCGCAATTTCACCGTTCTCCATTTCCCGCCGCGTTTTTCACCGGTTTAACGAACATGCTAATCAGAAAATTGAACGATAAAATTTACATTAATTGCACGAAATTTGCTGCTTTTGTTCCAGCACGTTTGCAATAGCTTTCATTGAATTTATTAACAATTACCGCGGTTTGCGAAGCCATTTTGCAGTCGCTTGGCAATTTCAACGATCTATTTTAATAATTTGGAATAATAATCGTAGCTCTTTTTCTTTTTTCCACCCTGTGTACCTAATGACGATCTTTTTATTTGTGCAATTCAATCATTCTAAACCGTAATTCTTTAGTGTTGTTTATTTTTAAGGAAAAAGGAGCGTTCCTCATAAAACGGTAGAATTTTCTCTATACCCTGTATATTCGTATACCTAAAAATTTAGTTAATTAACCGCTTGCACTGTAATAAAGAGTCAGACTCCTAATGAACATTTCTAAATTGGAATAAAAATCGAAACAAAAATTGCTCATTTTATTATCAGAGTCTAGGATTGAGAATAAATAAAGACGATGTGGGTGGTAGGAGAGAAATGAGTGTACTCGTTCGTTGGAGATCTTTTATTCGTCGTGTCGGTTCGGCGGTCGACGTACGTATGAGTCTCGGTCCCAGGCCTTCTCGCGGGCCCTGGTCGCTCGCTGTTCGGCCGTTCGGGGAAATGGCAATCGATATCATTTTCCCCGAACGGCCGCTGGCTACATTGTCCAGATGAAAGGCACCGTCGGCGACAAAGTCGGATCCGCGGTTTGCGTGCCCGCGTCCGTTGCCTGTTTGATGTGCCGCCACAGACGAGAAAGAAAAATTGTCTCGCTCTATGAGAAAAATGATTTGCGGACTAATGAACGCGGGTGTGAAAGGAATCGTAGTGTGGGTGGTGAATTAAATCTTCGTTGGAATATGGAGAGAGAGAGAGAGAGAGAGAGAGAAGCATCCGGGGCGAATGAATTACGGTATTTTCGAAAAAGAATTTGGAATTCATGAATTTCGGCGAGCCAAATATGCGTGGCACGGCAGTCAAAGTGTTAAGAACGAATTTGGCCGTTGCTCCTCGAGCATGAATAAAATCAATTGGCCCGGTGTTTATGGCGTCAAGGATCGCTCTGCTCTACGTGAAATCACGCTATGCTTTGCTTCGCCGAATCTGGACAGGCGAGTTAATTCCGATCCATTGTCGGCCACGGCGCAGAAGGCCGCCCCTCCTCCTCCCCCCCCTCCCCTTCCCCCACGCCGCGCGTCGTCGCCGTAGCGCGAGGCGACGCATCCTCGTTGTTCCTTGTATCGCGTTTATCTATTCCGGAAGGATAATGCATGCGGCCATCAGTATTCGTTCGAACTCAATATTGGTACGCGGGAGGCGTGCCGGTCGCGTCGAATTTCCATGCAGGCTCCTGCAGACAGTATGGAAATGCGAAACTGAAAAACAACCGAACCATCCCCGCCGCGGCCCGGCACACGCCGTCTGTCTCTCCTTCCCTCCTCCGGCTCTTCTCCTCCTCCGCCCTCCGCCACCGCACCCCCCGCCTTCCTCGCTGCGTCTCTGTTTCTCTTGTCGTGTCCTCTGTGTCTCCTGAAACTCAAACCTCGGGGGCAACCGCATTATTTGACGAGGAGTTCTTGCTCGGTGAAAATTCGACAGCGCGGAAACAATTTCGTTCGGACGTGGCATGGAAAGGAGACGGCTTGCGATTCGGTCTGCGTACGTCGTTTGCCGACGGTTTAGCGATTCCAGGACGTAGCTTATTCATAACCGGCCTACCGAGCCGAGTCGCGAGACCGGATGGGAGCAGACCGGCCGTTTCATGGGAAAACGGCGCGTTCGCCGGCTACGACGTCCTTGCGAAAAGATCGAACTCTCCATTGTAATGTTGTTCGCCGATTTTAGAAACTCCCGCTTTAAGAACTCTACCTTTCGATCCAGCCGTCTCTCTTCTTTCCTTTTTTTTTCATCTATTTATATCAACCGTTTAGATTCATGCAGATTTGAATTCTTTGTACTCGAGCGGCGACTCGTATCGCCAACAATTGTTATGTGCTGCTAAAATTCGGACTGCCGTGAAAGTCCGGGGACTGAATTTCGTATGCGTAGACCGTACTGAATCATATGAAATGGAAATACCGTAGGTCAGAGAAACTATTTTGGATTTAGAAGTGAAATACCTCGGTGTGTAAAGAGTTAATTTTAACGCACGTAATAACTCGTTTTATTCGCGCTCGCCGCGTCGTTTTTCTTCCTGCCTTTTTTCGCCCGCCTCTTTTGGCCGTTTAGATTAATGCAGATTTTTAATGTTAACGCGTTCGTTAACTCTTCCCGTTTTTCTTTCTTTGTCGCGTTTATTAATGTAGAATTTAGATTTAATACGACTGAACTTTATGCTGTCTCAATGTGTCAAAATTTACTTTTATTCGGGGCAGTGGTATTGTCATGAGAAGAATACCATTAACAATTAATTCAGTATACTTAAAAATGAGATATCGACGTTTAGTAAAAGATGTTTTAGAATGTTCAAATTATAACCTCAAAATTTTGAGACTCGATGCTATTGCTAGTTTTCAAGTAATAATTGTTTGAAAATTGACTCGAATCTGAGTAGGACAGATGGTTGACATACAGTAATTCGCGTTAATGTACAAATAATTTTTAAAGCAGATTAATTTCTTTCCAATGAAACGAAATCAGTTGATTATTTTTCCGATGACCGAAAGACTAGCCTACTTTAAAGAATTGTTTTCAAAAATATCGATTTTAATGATACAGAAATGAAAAAGAAAAGTAATAAAGTATGCTCTGTCCCGCATATTATTTATAAATAAAAGTCAGCTTTAAGACCACAAAAATCATCTTTAATCTTTAAATCGCAGCGTTGTATTTATTTTCCACGATGTTGTACTATCTAATTAATATAAATATAATAATCCTAATTAATACAAACAGAATACATCTGAATAAATATAAACAGTATGCATTGAAATTGATACAAATAGTATACAACATCTAAATTAATAAAAAAATGCACTAAAAAGATTTGTTGTCACGAAGAATAATAAATGCACAATCTGTACAATCGAGAGATCGAGAAATTGAAAATATGTGGAGCACCGTTATAAGAAAATAGAAAATTTGCATAAGGGGTTTCTCACGGTCTCCGAGAACATCGAGCAGTTTACCGAGCCGTTGAGTGTTTAAGCGCGGGACGAAATTGGAATCGGCGAGAAACGGCCGTTTGTCATTTCGAAGGGAATGCAATCGGGAAGCGAGATTGCTAGTTCCATTGGTTTTCCACGGCCAATGGTTGTCGCTCGCTCGCATTTCGCCTTAAGCCGATAACTTCCTTATTCCAGCGCTCTTCGCAGTCGTTTAAAGCATTTAAGAGATTTCTCCCCTCGATCCCTTAAGAAGTGACAACCTTGAAAGGATTAGTGGAAGAGTAAATACTTCCCCGGGAAAGCTTCCCCGCAATTTATTAAGGTCACCTAAAAGACGCGGACGCTCCTCCGATGCTGTTTTTCTTTAACGTGATTTCTCGGCGATTAAATCGCGAGCCTCTCGAACGCCACCAAAGGGAAATAATGTTACTCCGATCACTTTTGCTGTCTGCATTCCCATAAAACACCGGGAATACATCGTCCACTGTAACCAGTTTCAATCGAGTGCTCGGGTTTTGTTTAATCCCGTGATCAATCGTGATATTAATAATACTATTTCGTTAGTCTTTGAACCTTTCCAAGACGATTTACGCGCAACGAAAAGATAAATCGTGTCGTAATTTATTTTTCTTGACGGCGCGCGACGACTTTTATTAACAAAATTGAACAGAAAAATAACGACGATGCCTGCAATTTATAACAATAATGTCTACGTTGTTTTATACGCTGGTGAATTGTTACACTTCAGGTCATTGTCACGGAGGTTGTTTTGTCTTGCACAAAGGATGTTTTGCTTTGCTTCCAAGCAATGACCTCGCTAATCATGCATGTATTCTAACAGAACCTACGTGTAAAATGTGCTCTCAACTGTGGTCAAAAACAGACCGTCGCGGCAGCAGTTCTTCTAATAAACTGAAACAATATAAATAGTTCTGCTTAAAATATATTTTCAGCTTTATATACTAAAAGAAACTGGTATTTTATTTTCAAGACTTAAAAGCTCAAAATTAAATCCTAAAAAGAGCAAATATAACTCGCATTCGCAACACAAATTCCTCGATTCCAAAAGCTCCTTTTATCAAGTTTGCAATCATTCGATTGCTTTTCGCATCCTTTTCAAAACCGACTCTAATTGCTGCGTTCAATCCTTTACTTTCGAGCGGCGATTTTGAGGCGACGTTAAAAATTGCTGCATCATTTTTACAAAAATGTTCCATAATATTGGAAATATCGTAGGTTGAAACGGATGTCTTCATTTTGGAATAAAAATAATCTCGAATGGATAAATACGGCGATTCGCGCGTTTTCGTCGACGAACGAGAAAAGTAAGGGGCGAGCACCTGAGAACGACACGACGCCGGATGCAGAATTAAGGAACGCTGCTCGATTCGAAATTGGATGCATGTGAACAGCACTAGAATTCGGGGGAAACTGGTAACGCGTGATTCAGTGTCCACGGAATGGCCGAGGTTTGGCGGGTTCACGAGAGCTCTTTCCTTCTGGCCGAATAATGCCGGCTTTCCAGCGATCGATGCCTCCCCTCGTAGATTCCTAATGCTTTGTGTGCCGCCACGCATTTCCCCATATACGTGGCACAATCAGCGGTAGGTGTTTACTCGGTCTGATTAACGTTGTTCCTCCACCACTACCCGCGCTTGTAACCTACGTCTGACAATGTACTGGATACGCCACTTGCGCCGGACCACCGCCGGATTTCAACCGGGATTTAACTGTCATTATTTGTTTGTGTCGTTCGTGCCTCGAAAACGTAAATTACCTTAATTGTTTCCCGGCCCCCCGCCGCTCGACCGCCCCGCCGGCGAATAAAACGCGCGGCTCGTTTGCGATACGCTGGACCGGTCTCTTTGTAATTATTGAGAAACGATTAATCCTGATTACAGATGTCTCTCTTTCTCTCTCCCTCCCTCTCTCTCTCACACACACACACACACTCTTTTTTTGTCAATCGTTCTTCCGATGCTTAGCGCCGCCGGGTTTGTGATTAACGCCGCATGCCGGCGCGGTCGTAATATTTTCGCGGATGGAGAAATCTCTTTGTGAAATGGGAGACTGGCGCAAATATGTAAACGCGTAGGTACATTCTTGGAGTTGCACCGCGGGTTTAAACATTGTGTGGTAACGCGTAACTTTCGTACGCTCGAATGGAAAGCGTTTTACATGAGAATATCGCGGTTTAACCATAATACTGATCACAATTTAGATTTACTTAAACTTGGTTATTTCTTTACATTAATGCAGTAATTAAAAGAGAGAATTTTAGTACAATTTTTCAAACAACTGTCAAATAAATAAACTAAAAAAAGGGTTTCGTAAAAATTAGAAAACGATAAATGTTGCTTTTCTGAATAAAAAGGAAGAATGCGACGTCCGTCGCATAAAGATAGAATAGATACATTTTTATTTTTAACAATCTAAAAATTTATAACCTAACTGAGTCGGTGACTTCAGTTATTACTTTATACAAAATCGAAATTTTGTGCATCAATCGCAAGAAGTGCAAGCAGGTTGAAATTAATGTATATCATACTCTTCAATTGTCATAATTTGATCACTATTTCATGTCGTTTCTATACGTTTCTGGCTTGAATACATAACATCCGCAGTCTAGTCATAACCACGAAGAGATCCGCAGACAAGATAATTGCTTGTTAGGAACATTTGTTCTGGAGTCAAATAAAACGAAGACGGAACTAGGTAACGGTGGATCTCGAACAGCTCTTAAAAGGGTTCTGCTCCATGAAGCAGATCCCTGGATAGCGTAGGTTTAATACGTACATACAGGGTGTCTATTTTATTCTGTACATTAAAATGTCTTCGTTATTTTTACTTAATATAAAAGGATGCTCCAGGACAATTTTTTAAATTATTTCGAAACTAGAAATATTATGATTCATATTCAAATATACTATTTAGGGGAAACCAAATATTCTAAATTTCTAGATTGCCTTCAAATTGGAGTAATTATTCCATTTGAGGTTATGTCAAAGTTACAGTATCGAATCGTTTTTTAATTCATTTTGGTGTACATCGCAACGCCGTCTTATAAAATCTAACAATAACCTTAAATGCTTAAAAAAATTACCTTGGAAGAAGAAGAACATAAATTATAATTTTCTTAGATTCAAGAACTAAGCAAAGGTGTCCTGTGTGAAATACAAAATGAACATCCTGTGTATGGTTCGAGTGTACATGGAAAAGGCTCGGACGGAATCTGAAAATTCAAATCTCCTCCACAGTGGCCTCCGGAGGTAACATGTGGAACAGGTTACGCGGATATTTCAAATCTTGGGAGTACAAATGGAAATGGTCGTATTAAAGTGTAGTCGGGAAGTAGAGGGGTCACGTCGCAGATTGCAGCGGCGATTGTCTCGGGGGATGGTTTGCTGGACACGTGTCCTATTTCGACTTCGGAAAGATATGAGCCGCCGCGACCCCCATTCGAAATTGACCTCGAAACGGATATATTCGCTGGTGGCCCGACATTATGGCGCATGAATGGACGTATACGACTGATAACTATCAAAATAATCACATAAAATTGACCGTGAATATCTTAGGGGATCGACGTTCTCCTCCGAATTGTATATTGGACGATATCCATAAAAATTCCGCCGGTGTCCATAAACTCCCGAAATAAAAACTTCAATTTCGCTTCTGGGAGATCGATATCGGATGAATACGCGATGGAATACGCTTATCTTTTAAACAATTGCTGGCAAGAGTCTACAAAAATATCTTTGAGTGAGTAGATGTCAAAAGTGAACTTTACTTATGATGAAATACTTAAAAATATTCTGTAAATATTCATAGTTTCCATTTCTGAAAATATTCAAAGATTTTAATTCTGAAAATATTCAATGTTTTCTATTTCTGAAAATATCAAGTTTTTCATATATTTTTATGCTCGGTAAATAATTGTTACGTTTGTGGAATATTAATAATTTTATTTATGAGAATTTCCATAACGGTAGTACTCGATTATCTATTTTACCAGGGATTAATTTAAAAATTCGATAAGATGACGTACGCTTGTTGGCGGTATTGCGAATTATTGGTCTAAGTAGATAAAGGTAGCACTTATCAGATGCAGCGGAAGCTGGATAATCTATCAGAAACGGGGACCAGAAAATGGTCGGTAAAAACGGTTGCCGTCGGTTAGTTTTCGCGCACTCAGCCTCTACACTGGCGCCATCGAATTCTGCTTTAACAGCGCCATCTGTCGGAAGGTTGGTTAATCGATCTAGGGGTAGTACGGAAAAATACGACCGTCCGTGGTTAGGTGGCGCTGCGACGTATGAGGGTAACTTACCCTCGACGATCTTCATATTTAAGTAACGCTAATGTTAGATGAACCAAGCACCTCTGCATTTATATTTTCACGCAACCGATTGATCATGTAAAGAACGTAGTTTAACAATTTGTATAAAATATTTGGTTACTTTAATCATTAACAATTTATTTCTTAGGATGTTAATAATTCCAACAGCTCATAGTATAAATTATTATTCCCCTTAAAGTCAATATAAACCGAAAGATGTAGTTTTAAATCTTGATTTTCTAAATTTAATTTATCAGGTTCGATATTATCTATTAGTATAAAAAAAAATAAAATTTTAAAATTGTAAAAATTCGTACGTTCTTATATACATAAATAAGTAAACTAAATCAATATATAAATTAGTGAAATTGATTGAAAGGTTTAAATAATTATTTAACCCTTTGCAGAATTGGAATTTTAATAATACTAAGAATGTATTCCCAGCGAATTAGATTGTTTATGAAAAACCTTAATAGTATGTCTACACCTTGTTCTACAATTTCGAAAGGGTTAAATTGACGGGGCTAACTCGCAGTCGCTAAACAGGTAACGAGAAAAGCGGTCGAAAACGCGAGAGAAACTAGGCTGCGCACGCCAATCGTTCGCGTCGTAATTATAAAATCCTTAATTACCCCCGGGGGGTGGATTTTCCGGGCGAACGAGCGGAAAAGTGTTCGACAAAAGAGTCTAAAATTTATCTTGCCGACACTGGCGCTCGTCGCCCCCTGTAAAAACTAGACGGGGCCGATCGACGGTGGTTTGAGCGCTCGAGGCCCGGAGGCGGGGGTGGAGTGCGGCTATTACGTAAAAGCTTGCGATTAGCGACGACCACACCGGCGGATCCCTTTGATCGTCGCGAAGCCGGACTCCGCGTATAATCACGCTGGTCCCACCCCCTCCACCCCACCCCTCTTTCGCCGGCGTCCCGCTTGTAGCCGGGCCGTCCCTTCTTCTTTAGCTTTCTTCTTTGTGCTCACGGCGGATGGCGATAATTGTTTCATGCCCGCAGGAAGTAAAGCTCTTTATGCTGGGAGCTTTATTTTGCGGCTGCCGTGCCGGGCATCCAGAAGAGAGCCGGGATTAATTAATAACTATGTCCCACCCGCCACCCCACCCTCCCCCCCTCTCCCCTACTTCCCTCTTTCTCATCTTATTCTCACTCTGTTCCCCTTTCGCGCTCTACGTCGTCTTCCTTCTCTGTCCTATTGTTTTCCCGTCTCGCTTCCATTCTCTCTTCACAGCGCTCCTCTCTCTCTCTCTATATATATATATATATATATATATATTTTTCTCTCCTTTTCTCTCTCTGCCTTTCTTCTCTATTTCTCTCTTTTTCACTCTCCGTCTTTTTCACTCTCCGTCTTTTTCACTCTCCGTCTTTCTCTCTCTCTCTCTCTCTCTCTCTCTCTCTCTCCCCCTCTCTCTCTCTCTCTCTCTCTACGCAGCGCCTCTTTTTCGTTCCACTCCGTCTCCTTTCCCCGCAGCGACATTAAGGCTAATCTACGGCAACGAGTTCGAGGCGACGACACAGCGAGGACTCGGTCGAGCGAAAATTAAATCAGAGCTTATTTGTCATGAACGGCCGGACGCCTTTTTCTCATTCCCGGCGGACTTTGCGACGGATTAGCGCCTCGGCGTCCGCCCGTTCCTCGGTCCGGACCGCTGCTCGGCTGTATCCGCTGCGGCTGACCGCCGACCGCGAGCTGCTACTGACGTGACCGTCCCGCGTTCGCGTTCCAACCGGTGAATTATACGATCCGTGGATCGACGACGCGACAGATTATTCTTCGGCCCACGATTCAATTTGTCCGGCGAAATTTCGGGGGGTCTGGCTGCTCTCGTTTTTCGATACGTGGGAGTTGAATCGGACTAACGATGGAATAGAAGCTTGATCTTCTGTTTACGTGGCTTTAATAATCTCGTTCTAGAGTAATTTTCTGTCCAGGGAAGCATTTGGTTCCAGGGAATTATTTGTGTAGATTTTTGGACTTTGAATGTAAATATGAATTGTTAGAAAATGGATTTTGAATTTTAGATTCGTAAGACTTCGATGTTAGAGAAGGGTAATACCTTGAATACAATAATATGTATTTTAATAACAAAGTTTTCTTTTCTTTTAATTTGTGTAAGATTTCTAGATCGTCTATGATGTATAAGCCATGTAAAAAAGCAAAGTATTGCAATACGATATATTATATCGAAATAGGAATTTTCGTGTTGTTACAGGCTACTATAGCATTCATGTAGAGATTTGACAGCCTAATATTGCATTTATTACAAAAGTCACTGATAATTTTAAGTATTTTAATCTTCGATTCTCTTGGAAATATGTATTATTTTATTTCGTATTAACTACGATTCCACGTAACTATCTCCCTAATTCCCAACTAAATTCGATTTTATAATCGAAAAACTGTCTTCGGTTATAAAATCGAATATCACAGTCCTTTCTAAATATATGAATATTAAAATACCTATAGCGCACTAGTTCACTCGGAGATTCCTCCATTGGTTTACGAAATGAAGGCAATCACCGCGCGCCCTGTTCCTCCGCGAAGAAAGCACACACGGCGTCTAATATCTTTCCCTAGAAACAGCGGGGAACGACCGACTCGGTGAACCCCATGCATTCAAATAAGCAAACAGAATAAAAACAGCGTCGCGCCGCTTTGCTCCCAGAACTCATATCCTTTCCTCCGAATAACAACATAATAGTCTGTCCGGAATTCCGTCGGCTGATAATTGAATCCGAACTCGGTAGATGCAGGAAAGTTCCGCGATCTCGTGAAACCCGTTTACGGGGAGCGTGCATACTCGATCCTCTTTGCTCGGCGCGTAAAATTCCGCACGGTCACCGGAAGAAACGACGCGGGGCCGCGTTGCAAGGGAAGTGGCTCGTACGATTCGAACGTTGTACCGATAGCCGTCTAATGGAAAAGCTTCGGGAACCGAGCTAAAGTATACAGTGTGTTCGTAGTATTTTCTTTGTACTTTGACAGAATTTTATTGTAACGAAGCGGAAACTCGAATTCTTTGTTTGTTAAATCAATTTTGCAGAATGGTTCGCCGAGAAATTGCAATATACGTACGTGTGGAATGTGATGGATTTTGTGATGTTGTATTAGAAGATCATTCAGTGGTTATGGGTTTTTAAGTATTTATGGTTCATGTTTATAGGAAAGCGATTTTCGCTTTATTTTTATCGCTTTAGCTTTATCAAGAGATTGAAAGTTTTTAGCTGATGTTTCTTGAGTGGTTTGTTGTATCTCTTTGTGTAAACATTCGTAACGTTGTTATATGATTACTTACGTAATTAGACTGCGAACTTTTATGCTATAGAAAAATTATTTAATTCAGTATAAAGTGAAGATATTACATAGACTTTATTTTGATCACTTCAGTGAAAGTCTTCTCTTTTTTATTTAATATCTTAATCATTCTATCGAGTTCACAATAGCTTAATAATATTTTAAAGTTAATCAAATATGTTCGCTATTTTATCAATTTTTATCACAAATGCATAAAATTCTAAGTTCTTCCTTATTTCGTCCCTTATAAATGCACAACGATCCGCAGTCTCAGGTCATCGTTTGCATAGTTCTCCTTGCATCGGAAACTACTATTTTATGTTAAAAGTCTGCAGAAGGAAAGAAAGGGGCACGGTTCGGCGACGTCTCATCCTTCGTCTTTGTCCGTATAATGTGAAAAAGTTGTTCGGGCGTGCAGGGGGACGGACCGCCCTGTACGGCTCGGCGGTAACGAAACGTCGGGTTTTAAAGCGCGCGGGAGCGAAGACCACTTTGCCTTTCCTCGGTCGGCCGATTTCCTGATCGGATATCTCCAGAAAGCGAGAGCGTTATCGTGGCATCGGCGCTCGCTGGTCAATGGTTTCTGATCGGGCCAAACGAGGCCGTTCCCATTGGTATGCGCAGTCGTTGAGGGGTGTCCGTGGCAACGCGTGTTATTTCGTGAAACGGATCTATTTTGAGGGTTCCTGACCCTTAAGTGATATGCGCGAGGAATACAAAAGGGTCCGGGAAGCGTCGCTGGCGTGTCGAGGGTCGCTCGAAAGAGAGGGCAAGATGGAAAGAAAGAGAAACGTGATAGAATGAAAAAGAGAGGACGCGATAGAAAGAATGAGAGCGGATGCGATAGAAAGAGTGAGAGCGGATGCGATAGAAAGAAAGAGAGAGGGGACGTGATAGACAGAAAGAGAGAGAGGACGCGATAGACAGAAAGAGAGAAGATGCGATAGACAGAAAGAGAGAAGATGCGATAGAGAAAAAGAGCCACGCGATAGATAGAAAAAGGAACGCGATAGAAAGGAAGAGAGAGGACGCGATAGACAGAAAGAGAAAAGACGCGATAGACAAAAAGATAGAGAAAGAGAAAGAAAGAGAGAGAGAGCTATGCAAGACTGGAACGGAATCCTCGAATAGGGATACCGTCGAGGAACGTGTTTGCACGAGGAAAAAAGAATCCACGGGGCGATCGCGTCCAGACATCTACATGTATTTTCCATTCGTTTGCGATCCTCTCGATACGGCCGGAGGAAGAAAGGAGAGGAGGACACTTATTTTCCCTGGTAGGGGAATAGATCGCCCGGAGAAAACTTCTCTACCCCCGTTCCTCGCCGTCGACCATACCACCCGCAACAGTCTGTTTCTAGGCACTGCTAGATCGTCTCCCTAGAATTCACGATCCAGAACACCGTTCTCCTTCTTCCCTCGCCGCCGTTTCTCTTCTGACTTCTCCCAGTCAGCTTTCCAACAGAAATATCGCCGCGATAGTCGTGCTTCTCATTCTACGGGTCTGATCAAGACTCCTCCTATTATTTTCGTTCAGTCTACCGACGATCTTTGTTGCTCGGCTATTTAGCTTTTTGGTCTACAAGTTCCTGCAGCTTTAATTTCGATTTAATGCTGCATCTGCCATGGTCAAATGGTCGATCACTTGTTTTGCAATTTTGATAATTGTATAGACGCTTTTATGGGAAATGATAGGCGAACTTGCATTATTAGGAAAACTATTATAATAAAAAATTTTAAATAAATTTAGTAAAAAAATTCTAACAAATTCTAACAAAACCTAAGTAAATTAGATCTTTCGATTGTTATTAGTAGACTGGGGATCTTTATGCAAAATAAAAATTATTTAAGTTAACTGTAAGAAATATAAGTTAATTGACAATGTCTTTCTTCTTTTAGTAATTACAATAAATTGAAAATAATTTATCAGTACCTTGAAATTCTTCTAACGATCTCCTTAAACATTCTCTACACCTTATAAATACATAAAGATCATCAGTCTACCTCCAAGCACCTCGAAGTTGAAAAACCGAAGCACACTTCGACGTTGAAAGACCGAACTATCGTCTGACCAATGACGTACCGCTTCTACTTCCCCGAGCATAAGCCGCTTCTAGAGCGCTTATCAGCCAATTTGCCGAAGAAAGGCGTAGCAAGTGGCGCGCGCGGAGACTTCAACACGCATATTCCATCGGTCGACGATCCTCTCGATAGGAGAAGAGGATCCCCAGGGGTGGAATAGATTCGGGAGAAAGAACCTTCCACCGATTCTTCGTCATCGACCATAGTATTTCACCGCGCACAGTGGCCGGAACAGTCTGTTTCTAGGCGGCGCTAGATCGTCCCGCTAGGATTCACGATCTAGAGACTGGCCCACCCTGTCTGGCCGCCCACCGTACCACCCGTTACTTTTGTAAGGCACTTTTCTTCCGGAACGCTGGCCCGACAATCGTATTCCCCATTCCGCCATTACGTTCGTCCCGGCTGTTCCGTTCCTTCAATCTGGTCGCGTTATATAAGGACTCCCTTTCTCTACACGCCGGGTCCGCCATCCTCCTCCTCCTCCTCCTCCTCTTTCTCCTCCTCCTTCTTCTTCTTCTTCCTCCGCGCACTGTCCAACTCTTTTCGTCCAGCACGTCGCGACAAGTCAGATTCGAAAGGGTGCTCCAGCGAGAATTCACGAGCGGCGACGGAAAACGAGAGCAGCAGCCTGGTTGTTCTTACTTCTGGTCGGCCGGCTACCGAGATACGACGGCGACGCGGATACCTGTTGAAGGAACTCCCTCGTCCGATACAATATTTGATGCTCCCATTTTTCGCCGGGGATCGACGGAATTGCCAAAACTTTCCCGAATCCAATACGCTTCTGCTGCCTTGCTGTTTGTCGTTCGTCGTCGAACTGGAGAACGCTTCTTCGCTGGACCAGCTCGACTGCAATGGCGCAAGACACTTTGCTTTTGTCGGCTAAGTGACAAGCGGGGTAGGATAAAGGGTTAGGTGGTGCACTTGGCTCGAGTTCCCGGTCATCGATGATAAGAAGAGTGTTGGGCGAAAATATAATTAACCTCTTGATTTACCATTTCCTTCGCAGTTACTGCGATAAGGAATTTTTCAATTGATATAACTTCTTAAGACAGAAGGTTAATGTTTATTTCATGCCTGAATATACTTAAATATTAAATATTAATAACAAGGGATTAGAATTTTATTCCAACTTTAAGGAACAGAATAATATCCATACTTAACAATTTATTACGACCAATTTCCATCATGAGTCGGTCTCGCCAAAGTACGGTATGGGGTTCAAAACACAAGCATTGGGGTCCGTAGATATATTTTGTGTTCGTTGTAGACGATGAACAAACTTTCATCCTATATTACTATATATTAAAGCTGTATAACGTTATCTTAACAAATACGAGACAATATACAATTGAAACTGTATAATATTGTCGCAACAAATACATACAAAATACAAATATTGTAAATTTGAATGATATTATTTAGATATCATATATTTAATCTTAGCAAACATATGACAGTTCGATAAATTGACGCAATCGATGAACAGACTACACACAATGCGTTATTGTGGACGGCAAACAAACTGTGCACTCCGCTGTGGACGACGAACAAACGGAACACGATACACAGCAGTAAACGAGAAACGAGCTCTGGAAAATGATCGAAAAACATGTAAAGTGGACCAAAGTTCGCTGCCCGTTCGAATCCGTGTTTTCAGGTGTCGTTGAAACGGGCTCGGCTTCCCGAGGAAATCGAAGTGGCGTGAAGAACACAGAAAATATTGTTCACCGTTGAAACGCGTCGCGAACGACCGGAATTCGCGTCGGCGCGAAAAACGATCGGCCGATGCCGAATCAATCCGCGGGCATCTAGAATTTCGATTCGCAAGTTTCCAGGCAATCGGACGATTTGGCAATCGCGACGCAGTTAGAGGCGCGGAATGGCGTGGCCGAGCCCCGGCGCAAGCTTCTCGAAATCCGCAATCCCGCGTTCGTTTCGGTCGTCGATCGCGCGGCGATCCGCCGGCAGGGGAAAAAATGTGCGCGCGCGGTGGCTCCTGGGTATTGCGGAGGTCTGCGCGCGGCCGACAAATTTTCCAGCGCTTTATATTCGCGACAAATGCAGACGCGCATTCCCGTAAGATTGGAGCGGAAACTTTTCCGGGGCGTTGTTGAATATTGCCAGACTGGCGGGTATAGCCGACTGCGCGACGCCGGAAACTCGGCGTTCCTCCTCGTTCGAGAACGAGAACCCGAGGTATCGTGTGTGAAATCGCGCGTGCGACTACCGCGCCGGGGTACAAACACCCGCGGAACCACCGCGTCCACACACCTGTTCAAATACGTACAACCGCATCCAAAAGTATCAGGACACCTGCTGATTTGGTATGAGCTCTGTAGTTCAGTTCGGTTCGTATTTTACGCTTCCTATTAAATTCTATGGCATCGTATTGTCGACAAAATTAATTCTATAACCGTTTGGCCCTTGTCCGATTAGTTTACACATTTATTATATTTTATATAGTGGAAATATATCATTTCGTACGAAATCAATCTGTGCAATCCAATAACGACGAGAAGGAAGAGTAATTTTCTTTTATAAAATAGGAGTTATTTGTAGTGTCAAGTAAAAATATATATTTACATTATAATAATGATTATAAATATCTAAGCATATAAGTACATAAATATATAAATACGTAAGTATATAAATACATAAATATATAAATATATAAATACATAAATATATAAATACATAAATATAAAAATACATAAATATATAAATACATAAACGTATAAATATATATTAAAACAATTTCCTATCGGTTTCTCAAATCTATCAAATTTCCTCCGAGCACCCCGACAGTTTTAGCGGCGAGTGTACACGCGTGCACGTAGCAACGTATGCGCTCGCGGACGTGTACCTACGCGTGCAGCATGCAGGCGCGCGCGCGCGCTCGCTCGCTCGCGTTCCAACGCGGCGGCTCGTAAAATCTGCAGCTTTTACTGCCTTGCGAGATTGAAGAATCAGGTTGTAAAGGGCTGAATCCGCGCGGATAAAGCGCGACAGGGGATCCGTGGGGCGGGCGCTGGGAACGTTAGGACGAAAGGGTGCTCAGGAGCAACGCGGCGAAGCGAGACAGTGTAACGAATAGAGGGACCGTTGGAACACCGCGTGGCCTCGTTGGAATTGGGCTGCCAGAGAGAGCGACTCTGTCGACGGGTTTCATGGAGTCGAGGCACGCCGACCAGCATGTCGAAATATAAAATAAATATCTTGAATCCGCCCTGATCCTGGCTTTAATTAAAAGTTGAGCCTTGCGTTCCTCTGCCCGGAGCAACGATTTCCGGAGGGCCGGTTCTGCGTGCGAATAGTTTATCGACGCTTCTGCTTGTTCTGCTTCGTTCGCCGACAACTCCCCGATACGGTCGTCGGTTTTATCGAATTGTTCAATTGCTGTAAAGCAAACCTTGTCGAAGACGATCGCTGTCTTCATTCTTCTGAGAAGCTTTTGTAGTTGTAGAGAGATTTTAAAGTTCCTTGAGATTATGTTTCTTTCTATAAGAATTCCGCAGCGTTAGACATTTTTTTCTATTTTCGTAGTGTCATTTTTCTTCCGTTTTTCTTCTATGCCCACGCTGTTTGCGAGAACTTTTATTTTATATATAGCGTGGTTTTATTTTACGTTTAGCAATGCCATGCTTATTAATTTAGGATCCATAAGCATGGTATATATGGCATTTATCAATTTAGGATCACTGACTAATTACTTTCAACTTTTCCATCCTATTTTCATCTTATCAAAATTGCTCCGTATATTTTTATATATAAATTATTTTAAACAATGGACGTTTCGATTGCTGATACAAATAAGATTGAAGGGACAACAACATTCTACCGACAGAAAAACTATAATAATTTCAACCATTTCGTAAGGCAGTGTAACAAATGCAATACAAAATCTAGTTAAAATTGATTCTCGTTCCGACCTCAAATTGAATTAAAACAAGAAATCGTATTTCTGAAAAACTCTAAAATAGCGTTACCCTTTAATCTCAGTTTCACAACGAACCCATTAAATGGAAGCGAAGCAATGGACAATCGAATGCAACGGACCCTGAACCGCAAGCGTGAAAATGTTCACGTACGATGGTTAATCAGAATACGTAAGCACGAGGAGAACTTTCGAAGAACGAAACACGATCCCTGCAACAAGGACACCGTCGCTTCCGTTCCCTCTACGAATCCAGCGGTATCGCCGGAGCCAGAGTAACGGAGAACCGCATAATATCGCGACCGATTTCAGCGTGCCGGACGGTCCGCTTAGCGCCTGCCTCGAAACCAAAGCCGGCCGCGGAAGTTACGAGGTTCCATTTAGCAGGGAGCCGCGAATCCTCCTTGTATTTCATCGTCGCGCCACGAATTCTGTTTCAATTTTCGAGGTTCGTCTCTCCAACTCCCTCTCTCCCCCTCTTCTCTCTCTCTCTCTCTCACACACACATACACACACACGTTCTCTCTCGCGCTTCCGAGATCCAGCTCGTGGGAGCCGGTGCAGCAGGAACCGTCGAAAAACGAGAAGGTAAATTGCGAGAAGAGATCGAAAGGGGGATTCGTGTCTCTATCTCTCGATCGAACGAGCACCTTGCGACCCGGAACTCCTCGTTCCCATTGTAGACTCTCTCGCTCGAGGATTCCTCGATCCCCGCTAGTGGATTTTCGGCAGCGGAGCTCCGCGCAGACGGTTCCCCCGATTTTCTCCTCTTTTTTTTTCGAAGCGCCGGGAAGGGATGAGACGGGGGTGATCGGTTGACGGAGCGGAGCAAGGGGGCGGGGAACGAGACAGGGATTCGAGGGTAATCAGGGGGCGTGGAGGAGAGACAATCCATCAGCAAGAGCCGCTGTGTTGCTGCTGCTGCTGCTGCTGGTGCTGGTGCTGGTGCTGCTGCTACCGCGCTGCCTCCAGTGTCGTCTGCCATTGGCAGACTCTCGCCCCCGGCGGCCACGCTAACTTCACCATAGCGGGAATGAAATGGAATGATGGAGTTATAGAGACAGATAGACGGGGGACACCGGTGCGAATGCGAGCGCGCGGCTACGCGCTAAACTTCGACGGCGCGCTGCAACCGCTGAGTGCCACTCACGCTCTCTCTCTCCTTTTTTTCTCTTCTCTCTATCTCTCTCTCTGTCTCTCTTTTTCTCTATCTCTCTTTCTCTCTATCTCTCTATCTCTCTATCTCTCTATCTCTCTATCTCTCTATCTCTCTTTCTCTCTATCTCTTTTTCTCTCCGCCTCTCTATCTCTCTATCTCTTTTTCTCTCTAGCTCTCTTTCTCTTTCTCTCTATCCCTGTTTCTCCTTCTCTCTACGTCGCTTTCGCCCACTTTCTCTTCCTCCCTTCCGTCCGCCGCCGACGACAGTCAGATGCAGATGCAGATGACCCGATACGGACGGCAGACAACTGTTTTCCACGACAGGCCACCGACACCCGCCGCTGGCTCGTCTGTTAGGCACGTGTTCGAACGAGTTCGAAATTAGTAGGGGGCGGCGCGCGGACGGATTTAGAGAAAGTTCCGCCCCGGCGGAGTTTTTGGTGGCTCCGAACGCTGTCTGGCGAGATTAAATCGTGGAATTAAATTGCGTTTCGCGGACCTCCAGGAATCCCGAAGCTTTAGATGTCAATATCCACTCTCTTCGCCGGCCGGGATTGATTCCGCGATCGCCGGCGATCAACCGGCCGTGATTAGACGGGATTTATGATCCGGAACGGCCGACGGGGTCTCGAATGTTTCCAGGGCCGAAACGCGCGCTCCATGCTCGGGTCGGGCACGGTCAGTGCAAGTTTTATCGTGTCTGTATTAGCGGACATGTATTATATCTGATCAAATGCTGAGTGAAACGGAAGATCGAAATATTTTGAAAAGGCTCAGATCGATCTTTGTTCACCTTTGGCTACTTTGCTGAACTTAGAAATGAAAGAAAAATTAAGGGTAGATATCATAATAACGCAATGTAAAATATGGTTGTATCTTATTTTCTTTTAATGACACTTTCACGAATGTATTCGTTAGGGTATTGTGATTATCACCTTGCACTATAATAACGAGTCAGACTCGTGATAGTGATTTCATGCAGGATCTAAAAAATATTATTATTAATTTCCACTATATCGAAATAAAAATATATTCTTCTGTTATCAAAGTCTAGAGACGAAAGCGTATAAAAATAATAAAAGAAATAATTTGGCCCAATTAAGGAAGATATTAAGGATAATTAAGAATGCAAATCAACGCAGCTTGGAAGGATTAGTACTGCAAGGGGTTAAAATAAGTATGATATAATTTTTACAAGATTCATTTACACTTACAAGGTTCATTTACACTTAATGATATTCATTTACTTAATTCATTTACCTTAAATAAACAGCGAATCTAGACCTCGAAAATACCGCATAAATTCATAAAATTACAAATTAATAAAAATCTACAATATCCTTCTCACCAGAAGGAAGCTTTCAGACGCTGAAAGAAACGTTTCGACTTCCATCGAACAGAAACTGTGACAACGCGAGCGTGGCGTGCAATTAATTACACTGTAATAGAACGTTAAGCCGACGTATCCGGCAACCGCCGGCGAACGACCCGTTTCAATATGCCCGCGTTGACATAGAAAACATCGGCGTGCAAAGTCAGCGCGTTTAAAACAGTTAACAGGATCGATTCGAGGCCCATAAACGGGCACGTGAAAGATGCGGGGAGGGCGGTTCACGGCGATAAAAGTTGGCGAAAACACGACGCGCGGCCGCGAATCGCTCGCGGACCGTGCAACGGCGCGGCGTCGGCGATGCTATTGTTATTGCATTTATTACCGTGGAGCATGCGCGCGCGCGCGCGCCCGCTCGCTCGCCCCCGGTATCATCCGTTTTAATGCGTCGCGTCGCTGGAACGTCGCCTTAATGGGCTCGCAAACGAGAATAATCCCATTTTACGCGCGAAGGGTTGTAGTAATGATGTTAGCTGTTCTTCGCCGCATTTGTCTTCTTCTTATCGCCGCGGTCTGCTCTTTCCGGTAATCGGTGTCCGTGAACCCGTCATTTATAGGCGTTCCCGTGGCTCGCAGATGATTGTCGCATTAGCCGGTTTATTACCTACGCTGTTCCTTTTGCGCGTTTCCCCTCCGTCATCGGGCGCACCGATGCTCCACGGTTTTCGGCCCGCGGAACGATGAAAATCGTACCGCGGCGAGATCGTTCCTTTTTATTAAAAAATTCTCGTTTACGACGGGGGGGGGGGATCTCCCACGACCGAGGAAACTGGAGTAATTGCCCGCCCTTCGCCTGGCCCCGGACTGCTCCCGAGATTTAATTAAATTGCTAACCCTGGATTATAGTCACCTGAAACGCGGGATTCGAGGCACGTTCATCAGAAGTCGATTAATCGCTATCTTCCTCGATCGCTGTTCGAATTAATAGCAACTGGGACAGTATTTCTTGGGACATTGAGCGCAAGGTTGTGCCTGTATCTGGGGCTAGCTTTCGTTTTTTAAGACATTAAATTTCCACGAGGCCTTGGTCGGTTTATAAATAAAATCAATAAATAAATATTCCCTTCACAATCTTGTCATATGTATTACACGGAGTGTGAAATTAAATTTTAGTTGGAGATGTTTATATTATAATAAATGGCGATTAAAACGCTGCTCAAAAATTGTGAATTAGAGTGGTAGCCGTGCTCGCAGCGATTCGTTGAAATCTGGCAGCTCCATAGCCGAGGAATCCGGCGGTTCTTGCGCCGGCTGCGGCCGGCCCGGGAAAAAGGTGTCGCGGCAAAAAGAGTGCCGCGCGCGCTGCCGGAGCTAGAAATTAATAATCTAAGGTGTTCCGCGAGCGAGCCGACGCGACTCGGTCGCGGGAGGCAGCGGCGCCGGTGGCGGAGGGGCAACGGAGGTAGGAGGTAGGACGGAGGCGGAGGCGCAACAAGGTGGAAAACAAAGACAGACGACGAAAGGAGAAAGGTAGCCAGGCCACCGAGGAGACCTCGATGCATAAGCCAGCGCGAAGGTTTAAGGATAAGAGATATGAGCCTAACGAGGTACAGAGTACAGAGGCGTGGCTGGCAGAGGGGCCGCCGGGGTGCCGGGGCGGCGGGGAAAATTATTAATCATGGCTGGGATTTCATAAAGCTCCGTTTAAGCTGTGCATAGTGCATCGTTTATTACCCGGTTCTCCGTGGAGGCTTTGCGCAACCAGGAAATACACTGGTACCTGCTCCCGTACCACGGGCCCCGTTATTACGTATCAAGGCTCGCCCGCGCGCGCGCGCGCCGCTGATCTTGCCTCGCAGAATAACGTCGACCGTCTTCGCGAAAATTGAAAGTCGCCCTCGTACAAATTGCCACCGGGAAACTCGCGGTTTCGTGCCGACTTTCAGCAAACTCGCCGTCCCGGCTTGTTTACCACGGTCTGAAGGTCCCCACGATTTTCTTCTTTTTCACAGACATTCATCTGGCCAGACCATCGGACCACCGACTGCCTTATTATTGCGTCCGTGCTCGGAGAACCGTTATACAGATCATCTCTTCTTGTGACTCGAACTTTACCTCCAAGTTACCGCTAAATATTTCACAGCGTGGCTGCCAGAAATTTCGACAATTTCTGGAAATTAAAGTATTTCGATCAATCAAATAGGAATTGGAATGTTACGTTCCTATATTTTGTGTGGATCCTGATAAGAATAGGGAATTTTAATCAATATAAATCCAATCTTGCCATTTTTAGAAATCAAATATACATCAGCTACATTTGGGGCTCGATAGTTCTAGTATTAATATTATCCGAAGTCAGAATAATTAGTATCTCCTAATCGTATTGTCTTCATTTTCATTTTTATTATCATTCTATCGAATTTTTGTAGAAAATTTAAAAGGTATTTAGCCCATTAAATCGATATAAATAAATAAATAATGGATTCAATGTTTAATGTTTTTTGAAATAATTCAGTCACCCACACATGGTTGACGCTTTAATCAAAGCGATGGGAACAAATCGCTTCAGCGCGCAAGATTTCCTTCGAGCGACTAGGAAATTCCTCGCGACGCGAATAAAATGGCATAAACGTTCGAATCCTTTGATTACTTATGACTTCGTCGCGCGCAATCAGAGAAGTTCGACAAAATCCTTGTCAGCTTAAAAATCTCAATTTCCGCAGACGTCAAACAAAGACGTCGCCCGAGCGTCACGCGGTTGACGGATATCAACCTATCCGAATTTCGTCGTCGAAGTTCCGCCCTTCTGTCGACCGTCACACGTTACTTTTATTCTCGCATGATCCCTTTGGAGGGACCACGTCAGCTTTCCCCGGTAAGGAAAGGAAGTTTAACGGGCGGCTCACGGAATATATTTTGTTTCTTTCGAACGATTCGTGGTAGTCGGCCGCACAAAGGGACAGTTTCGGCCTCTTTCTCACCCTACCTCTCCACCCTTTACATATTCCATTCCGTCCAATTCCGTCGAGGCCCGGACGGGTTTCCTTCGGGCACCCTTTCCCTGCGATCATCCTCTCGGGTAGGGCTAGGCTTATATAATAATACTACTTTCGTGTTCGACGATTCTAACTCGTTTTACCTTTCTTTTGTTGACCCGAATTTTTAAAAGAACCTTTGCTAATCGTATGTTTTTTATCTGTTGCAGGTGAGTCGAAAGAAAGGGCAATTGTTGTCGATTGTAAGTAACGATTTAGTAAATTAATTATTCGTTGATTGTTGCATTAGCGATTCTTAAATTAATCAGAAATAATTACAAATTTTAGTCATTTGTGACAAATGTAGATGGACGCAACTTTACACCAGAACTATTTCAGCGCAGATATAACGTATATTATTTTATAACTAAATTGCAAATTTTATGCTCCTTTGTCTATAAAGAAATTTAAAAAATTAAACATTCTTACAACTGATTAAAATAATTAAAAAAGGAAAGACACTGTGAGCTGATTTGAGTTTCTTTTCTCTATTAACTCAGAAATTGCGAAATAATCCACAAAGTATTTACAACGATGGCACAATTGAATACATTTGAACTTCGCATAGCTTCTATTATAATACATACTTGAATAAAGATCTTATCGAATAACGTCCCGTAGAAATATTCCAATATCATAGATTATAAAAGAAAATTTGATAAATCAGCCATGTTGAGCGATCTGGTGGTTCTGGCGTTAAAACAGTGCTGCTACAAAAATAATCGAATTGAAAAGGAGACAAAGAAGGATTGTTAATCGTAGGGAGCACTCGCGAGCAGCGTTGCGAATCGATCAGCCCAATCAGCTAAGAACCAGCTAATCGCAGCAATCGTGCGATAATCCAGCTCGATACGGCCGGTTTAATGGATCAAGATGTAACCGAATATCCCAGGGAGCCGCGATCGCACGAAAACCGCGGCAGTTGCTCGGAAATAGTCTCGTGTTGCCGGCACGTGTGCACTTGCCACCGATTTCCCGTGCGATTTCCCTTTAATGCGCGGTGCCACCGCCAGATTCCCAGCCGTTTATGAAGCAGAGGAATCAAAGGTTGACGGAAGGCCGTGCGTCGCTTTGAATATCCGCGTGTCGTTCTGCCGGTCGGCGTTCGGCCTTTCATTCCGGATAGTTTCATCGTTCAGACACCGAAAGTGGCTGGGGAACACCGTAGAGACGTATACCGTCGCGTCGCACGGCGGTGCAAATGCACGAAATTCATGATCGAAATGTAAGACATTGACGGATTTCAGTGCAAATTTGTATGTAAAGGTTTTTTAAAGGAATTTTTAAAATTCAGTAGACAAATTGACGGTTTCAATATGGTGGAGGGGTTGTTGAAGAATGATTATATTTTTACGAGAATTGATATCTGCTTGTTTTCACAATGGATAGTACTTGCCTTCATTTTCCTATTTCGTACTTGTTCACCATAAAACAAAAAGTAATTTTTTTTTATCGTTTCCGTCATATTATCGTTTATGTACATGACGTATCCTTCTTATTCAAATATTTGTCATTTAAAGTGTTCAATCCTTGAACTGCCGTCATCATTTTAATATCCTTTAATTATTAGAAATTTTTGTTGTCTACTTAAAGAATACTCTCTATCCGTAGTTCCTGAAAATAGAAAACTGGAGATTGAAACTTTCTTTCCGAATTCACAATTTATCGATTTACAAATGTAACAGCTAACAATCCCGGATATCTTAGCGTTAAAAACTATTGTACTTACTACCAAAAACAATATTAATTCTACAGAACAAAAAGAAATAAGCTTTACACTTTGCACTATGTATTGTTACTCGTGCTCAAGAGAAATGAACAAGTCTGAAGTTTGAAGTGCAACTACCACTCGGGCATAAGACTATGGCTCGTTTCTCCCACCCCATAGAGGCATCATTAACGTAACCGATCGGCAAGTTAAAACCTCCTCACCGACAACTTCGATATCTGGAGCTTCGGCCATGATTTCGGGCTTTTGTACGACTGTGCGTCGGTCTCGCTCGCGAGCACAGGCTATCGTTGCGTGAAGGAACACGTCCGACAGGTTCGTCGGTTTGGTTAATGGGGATTTGCCCGAGTAAATTGCTAGCAGCAATTACCGAATACCGACTCGGATAATCCCTTCCTAGTGCGCCTTGGGCTGACCCCTCACTTAATACCGGTCTCTACCCCCGGTTGCCTGCTTAGTTTACAGGGAAAACCACCCTCCTTGATCTCGTCCCTCGCGTGTCACGTGCACGCAGTCGCATGACGCACGTGTGAGCCTGTCGCCGGGCCGGGTTCGGGCCGGGCCTCTCCTGCCAGAAGAACGCTTTCCGTACAGAGGAGCTGCAGAAAGGAGCCGATACCTCCTGCTCCATTGGCTGCTTCAAATTCACGGGAATAAAGGATCTATTGCTGTTCCCCGGGCTGTTTGATAGTAAACGGGAGCCTCGGAAACGTCCGGACTTATCGGAGGGGGTACTTGAATAATCCTACTTCCATGGTCACAACAAAGGGCAACGCGATACGAACTTGAACAACTTGCGTTAAAGAGTGTAAGTTTTGTACTAAGATTAGTCTGAGATCGAGAGGCAACGAAATTAGCAAGTGGAGAGTTATAGTTTTCGAGAGTGCAAGATCTGTTTAAGATCAGTCTAAGATTAGTCGAAGATCGGTTTTAAATTAATCTAAGATTAATCTTTAATCAGTTTAAGATTAAGCTAAGATTAGTCCAAGATCAATTTAATATTAATTTAAGATTAACCTAAAATCAGTTTCAGATTAATCTAAGATTATTCCAAGATCAGTTTAAAATTAATCTAAGATTAATTTAAAATCGATTTGAGATTAATCTAATATTGGCCTCAGATAAATTAAAGACTAGTCTAGGATCAACCTAAGATTAGTTTTCGATCAGTTTACAATTATTTTAACAAGGAGAAGTCACAACTATGTGGTTGTCATCTTTAAGGAAACCATTTTTCTGATTCTATAGATAAAATAAGCAGACACGTGTCCGAGCCTTTCGTAAATGTTCAATTTTTACAAAGATATTTAACATATAATCTTCCGATTTCACTGTATAAATTGGTTGTAATTCTAATTTCGTATATTTTAATATATAATCGACCAAGTTCTGATTAGAGAAATCCAAAATTACGTATTAAATAGCTTCGTAAAAGATAATTGTCGACCAAAAGCTGAGACACGCATCCGTTTATTTCATCTCGAAAATCATAAAAAATGTTCCATCAAAAATCAACGAGCCCATAAACCTCTCCTTGTAATATAGCTGGAAAAGTTGACAAAATTATTAAACGAAGAGTTTTAATTTTTTTTAATTATTAAACTACGACCTATAGCTTTCCAAGATTCGATTTTAGCCACGGCAAAAAATCCTGCAAGTAATACACGAAAGTAATATACAGTTATATACAGTTATATTATATATAGTAATATACAGTTATATAATATACAGTAATATACAGTTATATTATATATAGTAATATACAGTAATATACAGTTACATTATATATAGTAATATACAGTAATATACACTTGAATGAAACCACGACCAACAACTATTTCCGTAAGATTGGCAAGAACCTAAGTGCCGGTACACTTACGGCGCACCATCCCCGTGAATCGTGGCTCGCGGCTCGGACGACGTCGCGGAGGGAGGAGCGACCGATCCCGGACAATCGGTGCTCGCGTAATTCTCGTTCGAGAGTCAGACTAATGCGACAGGTAACGTGACGTTGAGCCGAAATCGAGCGACTGGTATCGGTCGTGCTTGTACAGTAACCGTTCCATCGAAACGCGAAAGGTATCGCACGGCTAGGTAGGCCGTCGGATTAGGGTCCGTCCCCCGTCTCTGTGGTATTCTACGCGAAGGAGACTCCGCTAGGGGCCGAGGGGGGAGTTGGAGGGCGCCCGAAGGGACACGGAGCACCTACTCTACCCGCTCGGTCTCTGCATCTGGGGAAATGTGCCGAGATTACGGATCCAATTCCAATAAAGTTTAGCACGTGAGCCGACTGACAGCGGGTCAATTATTATTTAACCGGCGCGGCGCAGACTGTTCCGCCCTTGCGCCTCGAGTTAGCCGACCGTGAGAGAGAGAGAGAGAGAGAGAGAGAGAGAGAGGGACAGAGCGAGAGGAGAGAGGGCATTTTTCGGTATTCGCGGAGAAACTTTCGTGGACGTGCTGCGAAAGAAACTGCCTTTCGCTAAGCTGACTGCTCTCTGCGACGGGTCGCTCGTCCTTCATCCTGTTCCTTTATGTAGCATCCTCTATGTAGAACATCCAAATTTTTAGCGGGAAGGATAAAAACTGTTTGCAAAGAACAAAAATCGTGACGAATAAGCCACTGTGTTATAATAAAGAGCGCATCTAGAATAATGTTGCAAATCTCTTCTCAACAGCCTGCGAATCTTATGCATTCATAGAAAAAGATAATTAGGTACAATTTAACGCGTTCACAATTTATAATTTTAATTCTAGCAAATATTCTTAGTGTCTATTAATATTTTTACTTCACGTAAAGTTCGTTTTACTAATGTTACTGTTTAAAACTTCAACACGATATAAATGCGATGTATATAATAAATATAATAAATATAATACACACAATAAACTACATAACGCTAGTATAGTTGATTAAAATATTATTAGAAATGTAAAAATATTAAAATGCAATGGAAAAAATTAAACTGTTAATTAATGTTAATTTAAATTAGAATTATCTGGAAAAAAGCTTGCACTTGATGAAAACAATTTTTAATTTAATTCATCAAGCTCCTAGCGATGGAACGGACTGTCACAATTTCGCGAATGGAATAACTGCAGAACAGTGACGTGGAAGATAAGAAGGTGTTGCAGGTAATCAGGTGGAAGCATAAAATTCTGAAATTATTTTTCCATCAGCGCTGAAAGGCATAAGAGAGATTATTCCGATTCAGGCGAGCGGACGTCCGAATAGAGGAAGAGGCTGATTTTTATGGCTATTAAAGGAGCGTCGGTTCAAACGGGGGGACGGGTCGTTTGATGTCACTATCGGATAACAGATCAAAAGGACATTCTTTTGATCCAGCGGCGACGCTTAATTACGCCTCGAAATAGTAACTGGGGTAATTACGCGCGGGCCGTGGACCGTTCTTCAAGAATGTGCCGGCCGATACTCCCGCGGCGCCATAATCGCATCGACGACGACGACGACGACGACATTCACTTTATATAGAGTGTCTTGAATATTTCTCGTAGCTTCGACAACGCTGGGAGATAATAGTTTAACCCTTTTCACTCGATACTATTTTAATTATATTTTAAATATATTTGCTCATGTACAGTATTTCTATTTTAAATGAATTGTTGCGATTTATATATATGCCGTTGAGCCTATGGACAAATACAATACTTGATATTTTAACAGTCTTTAAATATAAATGAATTTTATAGTATTAAAATTATTGTGAGAAATAATATTGCTATTTTGATTAGCGCTTCAGAATCGCTATTCGAGTTTAAAGGATTAATATACCTAGACATATCATAGGAAATGCAGCATTGCTGAAATTGGCATATAATTTATTTTAAGTGATTTTTATATTACTAAAGATTGAATTTAAAAAGTAAATTTTGATATGCAGTAGAAAACTAAATCTCCAATAAGTGTATTAGCAGATAAAGAAAAATGCACAGTGCTGAAACGAGCGCCATGCGAACAATATGAAAAGGGCCGTCTGGCGAAAAAGGTCGAAGCCGGTGAACCTTTTTGAAAAACGCGGGATCGCTATTACCAAAATACGTCGAACTAACAACGTTACGAGCGCCGGGCCGGGGATTGTTGGAGAACGCGTGGCCCACTAAATGAGAATTTCGTTTGCGACGAGGTTACGATTCAAACATTCATTCGCTTTTCATTAACGCGGCAAGAGAACCAGTCCAATTTCGCTTTTCGCCGAGCAAATGATCAAATACTGGCGCGGCTGTACACATAACAGTGTTTCCCGCGGCGAACGGTGTCCACTTATGCCAATTATACCGATATTTTTTCGCGGTTGCCTTTCAGATGAAACAGATTGGCAAATCACGAGCACCTGGCCGCTGGAGGGAGCTAAAACCGTTCATTCGAACCACGACCGTATATCCATTGATCCTCCTCTCCCCCTCTGGTTCGCTTTCTGGCTGGATGCTTGCCGGTTGTTAATCAATACAGAACGACGCTCGGTCGCGATTTAGACGAATGCGATTGTCGGGGCCGGTCGTTCGTCGCGCGCCGGCTCCATTCATTAGGCGTTTTCTATCGTGTAGACGTTTTTCCAGGCATCGACGGAACGGGAACGAACCGACGAGGACAACCCTCGAGAGCGGGTCTGGCTGGCTCCCGCGTTAATTGGCTTACGGTGTCGGCCGACGCTCTCCTAATTAATTACCACGGGTGTCGCCTATACACGGCGACGACATTATGCAACGACATGTACACGAAGATACCGAAAGATTATCGGTAAAACCGGTTTACCGTCGACCCCGGGTCGCGCACCTTTAAAATTCCGTCTGACGTCTCGCGACGAGATCGGCGACGAGAGATTCCGGCCAACACCTGTCTATTCTTCCGTCGACGCTCGAGCACGAAACAGTAGCCAACATCTATTGTCTACAATGATATTGAACCTCTATTTTATTCGATTTTGCCGATGCTTGTTTGACAATTTTTAAGGGGCAATTTAGAAGACATTGTTTTGCTAAATTGTGTTAGGTTGGAAACTATGAAACGGGCGTTTTTGTTTAGCCTGTGTTCAGCTGCGGCGCCCGTTTCATAGTTTCCAACCTAATAAATTGAGTCTTCTTTAAGAATTTATTACAGGAAAGCTAAATGATGTATAGTTATAAAACTTCTGGCAATGTATTCTGATATGATTGCATTCGCACAAAAATTACATTTTATTCGATTCTGTGTAATGCTCGTTCGACAATTCTTTACGTGAAGATTTAGAAAACATCCTTTAATGAAAGGATGATGACACTCTTTCATAAAAGAGTGTTATTAGGTTGGTGCATATGAAATGTCGGATGTTTACGTAAATATATAAAACTGTATATCTTTTTTCAAAATAAAATATGCCCCGTTTGCTTTACTACACCCTTCTCGACCTGTCGAAAATATGCACCAACCTAATATAATGCAATGAATTCAGAAAATTGTTTTGTTAAAAAATATACAATAGAATACACAAATTTAATACCTCCCATCCGATCAATATGAAATTAACTATTAAACTACGGATTTTAGACTTCATGACAAAAATGAACAGTTCAAACCAAATATATTATAAAGACGTGAGAAGAATTTAAAAACGTTCTTACACTATTTCCAATTTATAACAGTTATTAAAAAGGGAAAAATACTTTCATTTCAATTATATTCTTTGAAATTAACTTTGACAAATTTTACAAAATTTTACATATCCCTGACAATTTTTATTTTGCGCCCGTAGTATATTAATTATGTCAGAAAATGAAACGAACGCACAGTAGCTGGTTTCTCCGCAACCCTATTGGATCTTCGCTACAATTTTCTTTCTTGCCACGCGATCGGCCGTACACAAATGCGACGCAGTAACAGCAATCTCCGTTTGAAACTGGATACAGGTGCTAGAGATTCTACTCCCCAGGTGGACACAGGTGCCGTCCACTCGCGAGCAATCGCGCAGCATCCTATCCTCTCCGGTTCCGCTGCGATCTAGGTCAAAGAAGAAACAATGTCCAACTCCATTTTCTGATAATATCGGGAACGATTCCCAGGAATTCCATCGGTGAGCGAGGAAACGGTGGCTATTTCGAAGACGACTAGCCCGAGATAACGATCGACGCGTAGGTTATCCGCGTTTGTTTCGAGCTTATATGTAGGGTGGATACGCCGTGGTCAGTGCACGTTATCCGGCTATCCGAATTATTATTCATATTTTCCTGCTTAAAATTTATTTTAGTATTCATGATTATCTAAGTTATAAATTTAGGTATAAATAAGTAAGTTATAAATTACCTTAGTTCGTTGTAAAATATATAGGTTGTGTGAAAATATATTTTTCATTTCGATAATCATGATAAATTGGAAATGATGTAAAATTATTCTTGAATTTTTCTAATTTCGTTTCAGTTTTATATTCGACGTACTTAATGTCATAAATGCATACAATCCATGGTCTAGTAATAATTCTTTAAAAATTAATAGATATAATAGATTAATAGGAATAAAAATTAATTATCTAATCTATTAACAAGTTCATCGTCGAAAATCAGCCATTAATATCTAAACATACTTAAAGCAATTTAATTAATTAAAGCGAAACTAGAAAATTAATACTTATCATAAGGGATGACAGTAGAACTCTTTCGCATTTGAAACTTTCTACTCAAGTTTATTCAAATAAAATGCATTAAAAATAAATTTTCAAAATTGATCAAAAATTAGTGTCACACATATTTGACTAACGCGGCGTTCAATCTGTTAAAGCTTACACATTTCTTATGCGATTATACTTATATGTACTTAAGGAATATCAGATAAGATATTATTAGAATTACTGTAAATCCTTAAAGTCGTCGCAACCCTATCCTCGGCGAGGGTGGATAGAGCCGAGTCGTGGTCGACCTGGCAGATGTACGAGAGAGAATTGAAGCCGGGAAGGTGGAGCGTTTCGCCGAAGTAAAAACGGAGTAAATAAGGGGTATCCCACTGTGTTTGGTAGGGGCTTATCAGATGCCGGTCATGTAAACCGATTCCGCAGATAAAAGTCCCGCGTCCACCGGCACGACGTCGTTCGCCGGGCGGTGTATATGTATACACCGACACAAGCCGACGGCCACCCGCGGATGTAGAACACCGACGCGTGCGTCAGCTCGCGTAACACGAAATGAATGATGATTCATGCGGCACGCGAGCGATTTCAGGTCGTGTTCCCGTATTCTTTACCGAGTCGGCTCCCCCGGGGGAGAGGGTAAGCGGAGAATAATACGCCAAGTCGGTTGACCTACACTACCGGCAGAAAGTTTGGGGATGATTCGCGAGCCGTGACAGGTGGACGGACGAACGTTGTCGCGCGTTTCTGCTCCGCGATGCTAGAACGATGCACTAAAGCGGAACGATCGGCGTTTTGATCAATTTGAGACAGTTTATCATTTCGTCTATAGCAAGACTTTACTTGGAGAAATTGTGAATTTTATTATTATCACGAATTATAGAATTGTTACTAGTATGTCATACTATAAATTCTATAAATTCCATAAATTCTAAAAATTTTATAAATTCTACGAATTCTACAAGTTATACAAATTCTACAAATTCTACAAATTCTACAAATTCTACAAATTCCACAAATTATATCAATACTAAAATACTATACTAATTGATTAATATATACATCATTAACAGACCTTAAAAACAGCCTTAAAAACAAGGAACGTGCATCGAGCTTAAAAACACAGTACTTATCTAAACCTTCTAGCATTTCGATTGTAACAAAATTTGTATTGCCTCTTCAGCAACTTCGACTAACAATCTATCCAGTAGACCAAAATAGCCGGTCTCACAATTTATATTTTCAAATTACTAAAATTAAAAAATCTTCTTCTTAAGCAACGATTGATTTCTTTCCTTCACTCAAGCTTAACTAATAATAAAACTAAATTCTAATCAAACCTTGTCATTCTTCTAAAGCAACGCGTGTTGCATCGTCGAGTTCGATTAACACCTCAGAAATTAACGCGGTAGCAGCATTAATCGCCTCGGTTTGACCGACACAGGAAATCCTCGAAATCCAGGATTGTCTGGAAACTTTCTGTGGGTAGTGTACGTGCAACAGGGATCCAAGCCCGTGGCTGAATCGATAGACATGTCGCGTGTTTCGCCGGCTCTCCCCCGCGCGCGCGAGCTATCTCCGTCGATGCTTTTTCTTCTTCTTTTATCCAGCGCCGGCTCTCGTCCGGATCCCGTTCGTTCGGGGCGGTCGGCTCCCGTCGTTTCGTGGCTGCTCGATTTTCCCGCAAAACGATTGTCTTCCGCCGTCAGCCGAGATTGTCCCTATCGTGTCGCGTGAAATCCGCGCGCGGCAGGAATCGCCGGTATTGATCGCAATTATTACGTTTAGCTCGTGACTGCCGGGCTAGACTCGAACGCGCGCCGGCTCTCGCTGCGCTCATCGCGATCAGACGTGGATGACTGACACGTCCCGACCAAAACCTCCCCGGCTAACCGTTACACGTTACACGTTACACGCACGCTCGAGAGTTTCGTTACATCTTCGCGGGATTTGCGGCTTGTCCGCGAGCAATCCGTCAGTCAGCCGTTGCACCGGCACTGTGCTTCTCTGCGTTCTGCTGTCTTAGTCGTGCCGGTCCTTGGACGTTTCTTGGATATATTGTGGCTTGCGAAAATGTTTATACACTTCTTCAAATAATAATAAAGCAGTAATATTTTTCGGACTCGACTAAATGACCTAAATTCGTTTAGATTATAGGGGAGCGAGTTTACTAGATAAAGTCTAACATGCTTCTTCTTGATTTTCTTATTATTTTGAGTGACAGAAAAATGAAAAAACTTGTTATTTAACTTTATTATTTAAAAGTTGCATCCATGGCAACAATAAGTACCTGAAAAATAAAATTCAGGAGACATAGGAAATGAAAATGATGACAAGAAGCGATTTATTTATATTTCATTTCCATCTCTTACAATCGTCTGAAAGCATTTTTCTTTTCCACAAGGATCCGCAGTTGCGACAATAGCTCGTATAATCGAAAGGAAAACTAATAAACTTAATTAGATAATTCGTACATAGAAGAACGGGGGGCCACTTTCGAAACGCGCGATTGGACCGTTAAATTAATCTCGTCGCCAGCAGTTACCCAACCCCGATCCTGCGTCACATTTTAATGCCGGATCTCTCCAGAATTTTAATTATCATCTCCGGCCATGGATCTTGTTCACCGGGCCGTATGAATCGTTTCCAGCATAAGATTACTCATTAAAACAGTGAATAGCCCAGCGGGTACCGTGTCCCAGGTGGCACGTGCGCCGCCGTTTGCCACGTGTGTCGCGCTTAAGTACGAAAACGGTGACAGAAGGAAGGAAGAGATCGGCCCGTCCCGTCGAAATCGCGCGGGGGTCGAATGTGCAAATCACGATTTTTAAGTGGGCATCGTTACTCGCGACGGCACTTAAGCCTCATTCACGGGCCAGTCCATCCGATCCGTAGGGAAGAGATCACGGTCGAGGACCTCCTAAACGAGGAAGCGCGGTCGCTTCTCTTTTTATCGGGTCTTCTTGCGAAGTAATCCGCAGGATTTCGCGAGGTGCAGGAGGAGGAGGCGTTACACGGCGGGGCCGCGTCGAACGTTACGTAACAAGGATATCGAATAAATTGAGCGGAGATCCGGCCGCCGACTCGTTTACGATCCGCGCCGACGCTTTTCACTCTTCCTGTCCCCTCTCTCTCTTCCCCTGCCACACGCATTGTCTCCTTTTCGGTGCATATTTGTTTCGATGCGTCTTTGTTTGTTCCCGCGCGCACCCTTGTTCACTGTGTTTCTCTATAATTTCGCGCCTCGCGTTAGGCTCCGTCCACACTCGAGTCGCGCCCATTAGTACAACGGGAGAAAAAATTGTTCGACGATGCGACGAGAGGAGAACGCGAATTTCTGTCTCCGGAGATTATTTCGTGCGAGCTAGAACAAAGGAGAAACTCTCCCGTCGATTATTTCGTACGAGCTAGAACAAAGGAGAAACTTTTCCGTCGATTATTTCGTACGGGGCTAGAACAAAGGAGATATTTATTTCGTCGATCGGAAAATTTCTTGGCGTAAAGTGAAATAGAAATGTGTGAATGGTTTTTGTTTTTAACAAATTCGCTCGTGCCGCGAATGTATAAAAATTGAATTTATAACTTTGGTTATCGTTATACTGCGGATCTTTATGCTAACTAAAAATTGCGTGCAACGACTGCAAGGGATACTTGTATTTTTTAATTGTATTTTATTTAGTCGTTTCAATCAATTGAATGCTATGCAATATTGTCTTTGAAACGCCGTGTTTCAACACCGTGTTAACACAGGTTTCGCCAAACACCGATCGAAGCCACGCTCGTCGCTCGCGCCACCGATGTGAATAAACCTTTACTCTTTCTCCCTGATTTTCAGTCTGCACTCCGCGCGCGGCTCTTTCACACTCTCCCCTCGCCACCGGCATGTATACAAACGATCGACAATACGCGCGCGCGCGCGCGCGAACGCTTAGTTTGCACGCACTTTGACGCGTACTCGCGCGTATTGACGCAACACGCGAGCATCGTATCATTACCGTCGTCCGCGGAACGATGGAACGCGGAACGTCGATACGCGATACTCGCTTTTCTGTCTCGCTCCGGAGCCCAGCTAATTGCATCCGCGCGGTTCCAATCATTTTAACCAACGCGGAGGACACAGGACCTGCTGAAAGGAGCTCGCGTTATTAATTATACCGTGAACGATTGTTCGCTCTTACTATTTTACTCGTCGCCCGACGATCGCGAGTACGGCTCGTCGCGAATCTTTCCAAATCCTGCGACAAAAGAGATTTTTACGTGGAAAGTCTGCTTTTATATGTTACGCGCTCGAAATTGTGGCGATCGTTCTTTGGAATTTATTCAGGTTTTAATTATAAAGTATTAATTCTTGATGTAACGATATTTTCTTTAATTTTTGACTGGTGAGAGAAATTAAATCTTGTTATAAGAAAGGTAAGGGTGTTCTTTTATTTATTGTTTAGTAGTATGGAATCGAACAAGACGGAACAGAAAATTAGAGGGTTATCAACCCTCTACCATCGAGAATATTATAAATCTAAAATATAAAGATATAAATCTAAATTTGAGAGTCATTAATCCCTTTGCAATCGAAGATATTATAAATCTAGATTTCTAGACATTTCCTTGGATTTATACGACTTTTATACATTGTCAAATTTTGAAATTGGCCTTTGACACACGCTGAACACGAATTTTCAGCAATTCATTAAATATTCAAAAATTGAATGCGAAAGTTGCTTGTAACTGTAATTAATTTCTGCCAATCCGAGCGTCGCGGAGATTTTTCTTTTGGAGCAGTGTCTGCTGATTGGTCCGTAGGAAACAACAGGCCGCCGCCATTTAATCGTGAAAATTGCGGCGAACGGCAACGGCGCGTGCCCGCGCTTGATCGTTTCCAAGAAACGTGAGCATTTGGGAAATTTTAACGAGCTCCCAGACAAATTGTGCTGTCAAGTTGATCATCCATCGAATCCGACGGGGCGATGCGACAATTTGCGCAGACCGTGGTAAAATTGTTCCGTCGTAATTTGTATTAATACTCGACGGAATGAGAGGACCTCGTTAATAGTTAAGCGCCGGGCGCGTTAATTTCGATGCATTCGAGTTAATCAAACGTACGATAGGCGTCATCGACCCTCCGCCAATGAAATCGGTGCTCGTTGACAACGGCGGGGGAGGGGGAGGGGGAGGGGGGTGGAGGAGGGGACAACTACGCGAGCTCGCAACAAGACAACTCGGACGAGCCGCCGCCGCCGCGCGCTTTTCAACGTCGGCAACGTAAACATTTAACGCGATTGTTTATTATAACCAGCGAGCCGCGGTGTAAATATTTGCCTTTCACCGTGAGCCGCGCAACGCCGCGCGACCGAAATATCGTTTGTTCATTAAGTGAAATTATATTAATGTCTTCCGCGCTAGCCGGGTGTTAATAAATTCCGGCCGGGGAGAACGTGTTTCCCGAAACGATCGGCCGGCGACGCGTTGTTCCTCCGCGTGCTCCCCCTCCCCGCTGCCGATCAAATTGGAAATGAAATTGTATCGGTCGGTATAAAAATTAATAGACCGCGTTCCCCGCGAGGCTCTGCCATTATTTTTATCGACAGACCGTACACGTGTTTGGCGCGCCGTCGCGTTATTTGCGATATCAAAATGCAATTTTCATATTTTCGCGGAACGTTACCTTTTTTTTTCCCCCCCGGATAAATCAATAGATCCGCGAGCACAACCGGGGAGAAAATAATATCAGTTTCGTAGTCGAAGTTATACGGATCGACCGTTGATGCAGCGCGCGACGCGCTAAAATATAATTTCGCGACATTTTCGATACGGCTTTTACAGTGGAGATAAAGATTTATTCTGCCCGAAACAAGAATCGCTTCTCAATTAACCGGCTGCGGGGAAGTGTCAATTAACAGAATTTTCGATTGTTAGCGATGCGTCGGGAACCTTGAAAATTGTTTTCGCCGCGCGATTGTTCAATCTTTTAATCGTTTCGTCTGTGTTAATAATTAACGATCGACGCCGAACTGCGTCGCGCGCGTTCCTCGTCGTTTAAGTCGGAGCTTAGCGAACATTTCTCGGCTTGTAAACCGAATAATTAGGTTATCGAATTCGAGAGCAATTGGTTTATCCGACCGCTAATTAGTTTATTTGCGCATGCCGCCGCTTGCCCGGCACCCGCGGGAAAAAAAAACCGGGGATAACATCGCCGAATTGATTCCCCCATGTTAAAACATAAACAAAATGCTCGGCGAATATTCAGTGAACGCGCGAGTACCGATGGTTTTCACGCCGCGCGCAGTCCGGAAAATTGAGAATCGACAATTGAAAAACTCGCCGGACAATCTCTAAAATGTTCCGCGGCCGCCTGAAAATTTCATCATTTATACGCGCGTTATTGCATTTTTAGCGGGCCTCGGCACTGGAAAAGTTATCGCGTTCATTGGCGAAACTTTAACGAAAACACGACGTTCGTTTCCGATTTAACCGACGCCGTAAATCTTACCGCGATGCGCGGTGCCTCTTCAAAAACGTTTGCCTCCGCTTCGAAAACGTTTGGGCCTGTCACTGAGAAATGGAAAACAACGGTGACGGAACATTCAGATGCTATACAGGAATATTATTTCGATACAAATGGGTATATTGTTTGAAATACAGATATTGCGCGATCAGTTAATGTTAATATTAAAATAAAGTTGGAGAAAAATAACATTTTCAAGCTCAAGTATTTTCTGTAGGTTATGCATATGATATTGGAGAAAATTGCGTGTAGATTTTTCATTCCGACAATTTTTGCACAAATTAACCCTTTGTACTTGGAACTATTTTATAGTATAGTACTTAGTATAATTTATGCATGTGAAATTCAGTCTTGTGACTCGTAAAAGTGTTATGCTTTTAACAGAACGATCTTTAAGAATGTCAACATTGTTTTGTTAATTATAAAACAATTTTCATTGGCGCTTCAGAGGCGTCACTCGAGTGCAAAGGGTTAAAAGTACTTTTCGAAGTTGGAAAGTGTCTACAGAATTCTATAGAGCATGGAAAGTGGTATAAAAATAGGTATTTTTTGAAATTTTATCTGGAAAAATACGTACTTGGTTTACAACTAATTGATTCCCTAAACGTAATATAATCTTATCGGCCAACAAATTGCGGATTAGCTGCGATTCAAATTAAGAAGTATGTCCTGAATAATACGTACGATTTTCATTTCCCCAAACGGCGTCGCGAATATAAACCGCGAAGAGGTAAACAAGCCTCGGCAAACGCTAAAAGCGTGCAAAATCCGGCGTAATTAAAAGTCTCGATAAAATCGGCTTAGCCCTGCGGGACAATTAGACCCTTTTTCCCACGGTCAAAGCCTCGACCACGAACGAAAAAAAAAAAAATGTTGGAAAATGTGATTACCTGAAAACTACAATTTTCCGCGAAAAAGTCACTTTTCCTCTCGCCGGGCTATCATCAGACGTGACGGTCTGCGACCCCTTCCCCGCCGCGAAAAACTTTCCGACCGATGTGCAGCCGGGAACTCGATTAGCCGCGTCGGGCTTTGTCAATCCGCGACGAGGCCCGTCGAGAATTCCATTCTGCGTCGTTTCGCCTGGGGATTCGCCGAGCCGGGCAGAGAGAGCGGAGCGGAGCAGAGCAGAGCAGAGCGAGTGGCTCGTTTTTCGGCGAGGAGCGAGTCGGAGATGATTTTCCCCAGGCGGGCGTCGACGGTTCCGCTCGAAGGACTTCGCAGCACGACGATGCTCACGGGCACGAGCTATGATTAATGACGGGCCCGCCTGATATATCGCCATCATTTTTCACGCATAGATGGGAGCCGGTGATATTCCCTTTGGCTCGTGCGCGCATACGTCTGACCGACGCGACGCGACGCGACACGGCGCGACGCACTCCTCGCCGTTTCGTACAGTATCGTCCATAAGTATGCCTGCGAATTTGGATAAATTAGCGGAACGTCTTCGATGTTTCACAGATTCTTTCAACTTACCTTCGCAATGCTTGTCATCTTTTTATATATTCGTATATTTATTTATTTATTCACATGTCTATTTATTTCTTTTATCTATTTTATATATTATTCTATTTTATATTTTTATCTTATTATCTATTTATATATACTTACATTTTATATTTTTTATCTCTTTTTTTATTATTCTTCATTGTTAAATTATTATTGTTATTACATCTATTTACTTATTTACCACGTAGCCTAATTCTATTATATACATTTGTTATTTCTTTTTATTAATTTATTTAACTTTTACATTGAGCTCCCGCGCAAGACTTGTAATAACCCCCGGGTATTCTTTGTAAGCCCGGGGAGCATTAATTGATAAATAAATTCGTAGAAGCGAGGAACATATTCCACGTCTGATTTCATATTACTCATTTAAAAATAGTTGAAATTATAAAAAAGTCTTTCGCAAGTCTGGATGAAGTCAGATTTGTATTTACTTATAAAACAAAGTGAAATCTTGTGGCAGATTTTGAGTCTCTTATTAAAAAGAAAGTTCCAGTCTTCAAGACAGTAGGAAGTAAATTTTTCTGCACTTTGACAGCCAATCAAAGTAGTATCTCCGAGAGTTTCTCTTCAATCTATATCATATACAACAATATTAAAAGAAATTGTATAAATTTCAATGACGTTAATTTATGAAAAATTGCAAATAAAAGTGTCGTAAGACATCGCGTCATCTCGCACCTGCGACGAGGATGCGCCATGATCAATTAAGCTGATCTCCGAGTGATCACGTGACGATTTAGTTGCGTATCCTCTTCATTACTTCAACTTCAGCTTGTCGACGATCGCGTATGCTTCAGCGACGGGAGAGTAAAGAGATTCCCCTCGCTCCATCAATTCTCCGACAACGCTGGTTATGACTGGCCGGATACTTTTGGCCGGTAGTGTAGGCGCGCGGCGTGCATTTACCAGCAGAACGTACCGCAAAAACTGACAACTTCATTATTATAGAGTCGGATAGGATAGGATAGAAGAGAGAGAGAGAGAGAGAGAGAGAGAGAGAGAGAGAGAGAGACCGATAGAGGACGGAGGGTGAGTGGTCTGCGGCGCGGCCGATGGAAATGCGAGAAACGCGAGAAACAGGGCGACACGCGCGCGGAAGGGTCGCGGTACAACAAAGTGCGCGGAACGGAGAAAAAAGAACGGCCGTGGAAAAAGGAGGATCGCTCGCGAGAGACTGCCGCACCAATATTATCGCCCGTGACTTTTCATCAAGTTCCAGCGACACAATGGTCCGTGATTTATACGCGGACGCGGGGCTCGAACGCGAGCGGACACGGCCGCGCGAGGATAAGTATCGGAAGCGATGAGAGCTCGCCATGGCCGGAGCACTTATCGCGCCGCGGCGGTGCCCGTGAAAAATGTTATTGGGACGTCTTTCGCGGCGGACGAGCGTAATCTCGCGTATAGTCTGCCGTTCCGTAATTTACACGCAGCGCCGCGCCGCGTATATTGCGCGACGCGTCTGCTCCGCGCCGGAGAATCGATGGGAACCCGTACCTCTTCGGCTCAGCCGCCTCTGTTTTTATGGGATTTCTACGGGCATGCGTTTCCTACGACTCGCGAGGGAGACGTCCACGCAACGGAGACTTTATCCGGCGATGATTTACCACTTAGCACTGTTCTGCCGAGCATCCGGTCCGCGAGCTTTGGAACGAGCCGCGTTAAGCGGTGTTCGCGATGCTTAGAATTGAATTAAATTCCCGGTGGTCCAGGTTTATGAGAAATGTGCGCGAAGAGGTTCGACGAGGTGTGCTAGCTTTGCCTGTGTCCGTGCGAGTCATCAACATTCAATCGTCCATTATTTTTACAGCATGATCCCTTGGCAGCGAATTGATAGAATGCTAACTAGACTGTGGATCTATGTGCAAGCTGAAAATTTCTTTTATCAAGCAAAACTTAGTGGAAAATGTATTTCTTCTTTTAATGATGTTAATATACAATAAAATTAATAAATCAATAATAAGTTAACCCTTTGCACTCGGTTGTCCCCTCCCAGGGGACATCGTAATTCTAGTATATGACTGAAAATTAAAGTTTATTAGCGATTTGCAACTATTTCTCGAAGTCTACAAAATCATATAAATCGAATATTATTATAACAATATTATATATACATATATATCGTATACTATATAATAATATAAACGTTTATAAGCGCCGGTAGGTAACATCCATGATGGCGCCGAGTGCAAAAGGTTAATACACAATTAAATTAATAAATCAAAGAAATAAAATGGAAAAAACTTTCCGTCCTATTGTGACTATTACAGATACTTCTGTCTAATTGTTTAGATGCTAGGCAAACTTTGTGTACAATTCTGTATCTATAAGGAAAAACTTCGCAAGTCACAATTTCAAAAAATTTGAGTTGATGTATTAATTAAATCTCAGCATACAGAATTTATGTATTAAAAAAAAAACACCGTGAAAATAAATTGCATAGTCGGAAATGAATTCTGCCATTTAACACAAAGCACCAAACATCTCTGACCCGAAAACACGCGACTTGCGGCGGTCTTCCTTGCGGCCATATAATTCGTCGTTTCAAAAGTGAACGCACGGTTTACCCCGAATTCCGTAGAGTTTTATGAATTCGGAACACAGCGAGTTTTCTTCGCGTGTTTTCGCGAATCGCGTACTGCCCGGAATACGGGAGTAATTCATTCGCAACTATCCGGCGGGAAGAAGTTAATTCGAGCGACTCAAAGGGGGGGCTCTGTTCAATTATTAAAAGCGGAGCACGCGGCGTGGCTAATGCCACGAGACTCCTCGTCGTTTAAACTATAATTTAAGTTACACCGAAGTTTTCGGAAAGCCCCCGAGCCCGGCCGCTTCTCTCTACCGCGGGTAGTGTCACGGCTTCTCGGGGCTGGTCCCCGGCGCTCGGTTTTCGGCTCTCAAGAATACAAGCCGCGCGCGGCCGTGTCTTTCTCGCGGGCCACTTTCCGCTGGTCCGGGTTTCCGCCGGTGCTTCGATTCGCGGCGACGCGCGACGGCCGGGCGAGCTCAAAAACATGTTCCTAACTTCGCTGAACCGGGCAGAGACAACTCCTGGCCCGGGCGCTGTACGTGACTTGCCTGGCGAGGAATTATTAAACTGGCTCGTAATTGAATCTGACCGGCTTTTGACCACGTAGATGCATATTCCCGGCTGCAGTCGGCGGCCCCGGCCCCGGCCCCGGCACCGCTCCAGTCACCGTGATCGCTGTTTCTGCGCTGGAAGCACTACCCTCTAACAGCCATTTCTCATTAAATTCCGCAAGACACTGCGAAAACGTTCTTCGACCTTCCTTTTAGCTCAAACGTACCGAAATTATCATCGGCACAGCGGAACGGTACTCTTTTCACTTGGTTAAGCTGTACACCGGTTAACACAGTTCCGACGAGCTTTTTTGTCGTTTTTTTAAACTGAATGACATTGTTCTCGTTGTTTCGCAGAAATATTAATCAATGATGATTATCGAAATAAATTCTTTTCGGTCGAACGCCTTATTCGAATAAGGCTCGGATTACGTTACTCAGCATTAATTATTCGCGTAATTCTTTATTCATCACAAATTATTCACATTATTCGATTACAAAATTATGTGAATAAAATTCGTCATAGATTACTAAAAAAATTTGTTATGTATCACTGATCAATCTATCCAAAAGTAATATAATCTGAACGAATAAATTCTTACGCGATTAAAATCTTCTTCAAATAAATTGTTATCTAGATAAATACATATTCGATTGTATATTTATTTGATAGTGTCGAATCCAATTTTATTCATCAATCTTTATCTCTTAATCTTCATCCAAATAAAAATTTTTCTAATTTTTGGGCGACACTTTTTAGACGTATTTGCAACCTAAAACCATATGAATCACATATCTGTTATTTATTAGACGAGGGAACATCATCGAAATTTCTTTTCGAATAAGTAGTGTGTCGAACGTTGTTCACCTAAAAGGATTCCAAAGTCACCGTTCGCTCAAATGGAATTTAAAGCACGAATATCCCGCAGTCTGATTATTAACTGTAGAATAGGGGAATTCCAATTGCGCAAAGGGTATTCGCGGAGAAATATTCATTCCTCCATTATGCGACTAAAATAATTCTCTTTCTCGAATTGAAGGCACTTAGCAAACCCATTAAATACATTAATTTATATTCGTGAAGAACGTCGCCGTATCCGACGACGCATATTATCATAGTACCTACCTGTGGCGGATGTAAATTTCTCTTACATAGATTACGTCATTCTCCCTCGACGTTATTAGATTTCTGCTTTACATTCATTTATACCGATTACAGAAATCTTATTTATTTCCCTTCGACGCACACGATTTCACATCGGTTCCTTATCAATCGACGCATAAATTTCATGCAATTAACGTATCCGATTTGATCGAGTTAACATTGTGAAGTTAAGCTGCACGACGACTGCAACATTCTCACGCTTGAAATTAATTAAACGGAAGAGCGCAAATTGATTTCTGTTTCCCTTATTTCTTATAGTTTAGTAAACTATATTTACTAAATATTAGTAATTATATTTTATTTACCAATTCATTGATTTGAATCAGAACAAATAATTCTGTCACTTATATATTAATGACAATGCCGTCAAGGTGTTAATGCAAGTAAAAAGCTCGCAATCACTGCACTCGATGTTGAGTTTTATCATCACCTGACTGCGGATCTTTCTGCAAAATTTTCTGAGTCGATTGCAAGAAACAGAAATGAAATAAAAACGAATCGATTCACCTAATAATTCTGTAAACGTGGAGATATTGTGACAATATGATTAAATTCTTCATGGGATAACGTCTTCGTGAGATATCATATTTCACATTTTTGTCAGAAACCCAGAAAATCCGCGGTCTAATCGCGCGACCGTCCAGGGGACGTTACGAGGCGCGTTCGCGATCTCCGCGGCGAATAAAGGAAGAAGAATTGGTCTTGTCATACCGGTCGGCGCGTAGGAGCGACTCCGGTACAAAAAGGGCAGTTGGCGAATATTAGGTTCATCGTTTCCAGGGGATGAGCAACGGGCGAGGGTGGGGGAGACAGCGGCGCGCGGAGTAAGTGTCGCCGCGAGGGGGGCGGGGCGGGGCGGACGGACGTCGAAAGAAGAGGGAGCGGAAGAGAGCGAAGTAGAAGGCGACGCTTTTCCATCGATGGAAGATTGAATAATTCAAAAGCGTCTTGCCCAGCGATTTTCAAACGGCGAGCGCCCACTTCTGCTTGCGACCGCAATCCCTGGTCTAATTCCGCGTCTCCGAATAAATGCATACTATTAATGCCGAGCTGGCTGAGGGGGCTCCCTCCCAAGACAGAGGAGGAGGGGAGGGGGGGAGGGAGGGCGACGAGGGTGGGACGCTTTTACGTTTCGAATCGTATATCCAGCTCCTCTCGCCTACGGTGAAGCACGCCGGGAATAGGGAATTCCTCGAGCCGATCTCGATATTCACGAGCGACGTTTGTCTACGCTTCCGAAGAAAAATCGAAGGTAAGAGCCCGAACATTCCCCTATGAGCTATGCATACATGCTCCACGGATATCCCGCGTCCCCCGATATTCCACGGAAAGCTTCGCGGGCCCGGCTCCCATTAAATCGTCTTCGAGGATGATAGTTCTTCTTCTTCTTACCGCCAGAGTATCAAACGCTTTTTATTTCGACCGCCGACTAGAATATCGATGCTCTCACGAGATTATGATCGGTGATCGTGTGCGACGGGGACGCCTTATTTCAATGGTACACTTCCGATCGCGAGTGAAACCTGTCGGTAGTCGTTTATGTATTAATGTTTACCGAATAGCCAAGTATATTAACAGCTTGAAGTTGTTCGAGGAAATTTCTCCGTGTATTTGGAGGTAACACAATATTTTCTGATTACTTTTGTAAACAATTAGGGTAAGTAATTGTGGTAATCGCAATCGTTAATCAATTAACTGTTACGAGAAGAGATCTGTGGTCATGATTATATTTGGTAATCTGCAATTATTAACACGTTGAGCGCCACGCGATTATCGTACAGCAATGCGAATCGCGCTACTTGCAAATTAGAATTTACTCGATGCATTAAATCCATCAAAATTTTCTGAAAAAAATACATTAGTAATAGAATTCACTATTGAATAAAAATTAAGAGGACTTTAAATAAATTTTAGGTAACAACTTAAAACAATGTAAATTTTTTAGTTTTTTATCATATTTGACATTGTCAGTCACCGGCGACTGACGCGGCCTGAACGGAGAGTTCAGTGTCAGTCACCGATGACTGACGTGGCACTCGACCTGTCAATTAGGAGTATGTTATCATTAATTTGTAATCTGTAATCATTGATCTCAAAATATTAAACATTAAGTTGTAATCTGTAATCAGTGATATCGTTGATCTCAAAACATTAAACATTAATTAGTAATCTATAATCTGTAATTATTGATCTCAAAACATTAATCAGTAATCTGTAATCTTGGCAACTGTTCACCACATAGAAGCTCTCTTGTTCAAGAAAAAGTAATTAGTAGACAGCAGATTTTTAAACAAAATGAAAATGATCTGCATGAATTGCAAGATGCAGAAGCTACAGAAGCATCGATCTCTTAACCTAAGAATTCCAATAAATAATATTGTTTCCAAATTCTCTAAATGTTTCTCACTGCTCCGAGTACAATATATTCATTTTCCCGCAGATGCATAAAATCCGCAGTCCAGTAATTAGATCGCAGCGATCCGAAAACGCGTTCGCGTCACCGAAGACGCAGACGGGGTTGCGTCTGCGGTCGGTTAATCTCGAGGAGGGTGTCGCCGGGGATCTGTTCCGTAACTGAAATCCTCCGTGAACCGAACAAAGCGAAAGAGCCCAGGGTCAAAGGTGTCTGAAGCGTCGTCTGGTGTCGCATCCGGGATGCGGCGTGTATCTCGCATGCACGCACGTTGCATACACCGGCACGCACACACGCGTCCACGCGTCCGCGCGTGTGTACGCGCCGCGCAGCCAGAGGTTTTTGAGCGGTGGCTGCGGGTGCAGCCACCCCACTAGACAGAAGAGACTGTCTAGTGTCAAGTGGCAGCACGGAGCCGGGGGATCCTCGGTGGAAGAACCGGGGGCCCGGTGATTGTCCGTGAAAGGGACGCGGAGGGGCGAAGGCTGCGGTGGGGCAGCTTAACCGAGCAGTGGCGGCGAGCGCCTGGGCGACAGAGGAAGGGCGGCGGCAGAGAGGGGCGGGGAGGGTAACGATGGCTTGTCGCATGCAGAATCGCGGCTCGATGATCGTGATAAAACGACGCCATTAGTGCGTCGCTGGGAAACTCGGTACGCCAGCGAAACGCCGCCTAGAAATATTTCCGGTTTCTTCGCCGCCTTCCGCGGGGATTCGCGCGGCGCCGAAAGAGACTCGCGCGGCGTTTCTTACGGCAGTCGGCGTCTTTTTCCGTCCGCCGGCTCCTCCGGCTTCCGGGTAAACGATGACGCCATGAATCGCCGCGCTCGAAAGCTTTTATCGCGGCCCCGCAAATATTTGTGCGTTTGTTTTGTTCTAGACCGCCGGCCTCTCCGCGAAGGGTCGGATCCACGTTAAACACCGGTCAGCTCGGCCGAGTAGATTAACCCAGTTTTTTTCTGACAGGGGTCCTGTGTTTGAGGAGCTGCCGATTGAATATCGGAAAATGGAGAGACGTCGGCCGACGATCGGATTTACGTATTGTGAAAATTGTAGGGACTTTGATGGTGTTGCCATCGGGGGGGTAGCTCGATCTTCTGCGGTCAAAACGATGCTGATGAACCTTCATCATCCTTTATCATTCTCATCTTTTCTCTCGATCATGTAGCACACTTTTTATCGGTTCTGAACGAATAGTATACTTCACACTTTGTTTTATTAGCTTCAAACAACGCGAATGATTTTATATCAAAATTATTTCTATGATAGAGTATTTAATCAATTAGCTGTTTCAACGAATATATTTATTATAATACAAAATTGGTTAAATAATATAAAAATTTGCCAAACAAGGATATATACATTCATATTTATGTATAAATTGAATGTCTTAAAACAGTGTTGTATTTAAACAAAATATGAAGAAGTTGTTACACCCGTAACATACACCCTTTTCCAGGAAACTGAGAAAGCTATTTAAAAAAGATATATACTTTAATATTCTTTAACAAATTACCTATTTCATAAAATTGTCATATGTCAAATGAAACATGTACAGTATAGTCATAGTAACTTACACCCTTCTTAAAAAAGATAGCAAAAGCAAATTGGTTACGAAAGAAAACGTCGATTGAGCTGTCTACAGCATATTAAACCGACGCTTTCTTACCTAGCTATATCCACTTGCATCAACAACATCGAGCATGCAATACAACTTCTATTACACCGAGCCTCGTTCAGCATCCGTACTCGAGGATCGGGCTCCGGAGCAAATGAACTCCGGCGAAGATAGTCGATAATTCTCGAAGAACAGTCTGGCGGAATTGATTTCCGACGGCAGGCGGACTGGAGGTCGCGAAAGTATGACAATTTCACGGACGACTTCGTTCCCGGAGAAAAATGCGGCGAAGGCTGCGGCGGCGCGCACTACGTCTCCGGTAGCCCTCGAAATGAATCGAGCGGAGAAACCCCCATATTCTTCGAGGATTCCCGAAGATTTACACCGTTGAATAAACCCGAGTTCGCAGCGGTGTTCCGGCCTGTAACTGCATTCAATGCGGCCGAGCCTGAAATATGGGTAAACGTTACACTGCAAGTATTACCGCGTCACCGACGATGAAGGTGTTATATTTCCGCGCTGTTACGCGAAATCTCGGCCGCGACACACGGCTTACGGCCGGGATCCCCGGCGCAGCCGAATGGGGTTCTCGCTGCGGAACTATACCCCCCCTCCACTCCACCCCACGGAATATCGTATTTCATGCGTGTGTATCAGCGAATCCATTCCTCGTCTCGTCCCGGAGGCGGCCGCGTTGATTGGGACAGGGCCGTGGGCTGCGCGGCAATCCCGCGTTTCTTTTTCCGATCGATCCCGATGGTTTTCTAATTCGAGCGCGCCGTGCTCGGACCGCGTCGGATAAAGGGACGCGCACGGCCGATTTCGAAATCCGTGCGAAAACGCTCGCGTAACGGCTTGAAATTTTTAGATCGCTTTCAGCGCCGATCCGTTCTAAATATGACCCGCCCGGGAAAAAAAAGTCCGCCGTGCTGCTCGCAATTTAGTTTAGCTTTTCGAAATTGGAACGAACGACTGGGATCCGGCTGCGAGAACTTGGACGAATTAATTCGCTGTGCGACGTGCGAACAGAATTTTTGCAGCCGTTGCGATCGGTCTTGAATATGGCAGTCGAGTTTATTTTTAATATTTTTAGCGGGCGTATTTTATTTAAACGGAACAGTGTCAGAAAATAAACTAGTTTTAGTGTAAATCCTATAGGTACTGTTCTTTCACTTTGCGTCTTTTGCTGATTTATATCTTAGAATTTTGCGACAACGAATAATCCTAAATCTAAAATTATCTTAAGAAATATAAAAATTAACAGTATAGAAGGAAAAATCTTATCTCTAAGCGTAGAAAAATTAATAGACTTCTACAAATATTTTTTAACTGATATCGTTATAAAAAAGTGGTGTCATAAAGAGAGCTTCATAAAAAGATTCGTGATTTTTGCGTCATTTTAATGTCTCGCACAATGCGTGTCCGATTCATGGTAGTTCTCCTCTACTTATGATTGACAGACCGTGTATACAGATAACGATTATTATCGACAAACATGCATTAGGTTCCACTCTCTGCACCTCGCTCCCGTTTTTTTATTTTATTTTATTTTCGCCGGGCATTTGCGAGCCTGATAGATAAATGGTAGAGGTTAAAAAGCATGCAATTGACTGAAAAATGTTTCGCGCAGTTTGTTTCACAACGGCCGCGGCGTTCTAGAGAAATGCTGAAATTGAATTTACGACTTTGTACATCGAATAAATAAAAGTTATTTAGTATTTCATGCGCTCGCTGCTGGAACAATGGAGGTCTGCGTAGAACGGCAAAGGGAATTCGACAAAAAATCCGACGATAAAAACGAAATTGATAAATCCAAAAATTGAGCGTGCACACGTGTTCTAACGCGGGCCCCCGTTTAAACCGCGGCGAGAGGCGTGCCGCTGCGCTCTGCAAAAAAAAAAGCGCACGAAAGAGACGAGATCGCAGAAATGAATCGCGTACGAGGAAATAAAATGCGAAACGGAAGAAGGGACGGAAAGTTAACGGGGGAAACGGAGGCGGCGCGGGCCGAAAGGGATTATGTTATACTGTCGTGACAGGAGTTCATGAAACATCGTCTAGCTGTTGGCAGATAGTTGACCGGGGTCGTTTCTTTATATTAGACTCATAAAAGCGCCGAGCCAGTCAGTTTATACGTCGGCAATTGCTACATTTCCCATCTTCTTCGGTTCTTCCTCGCGGCGCTGTCGACTTGGCGGAGGTTACACCGACGACGCCAGCCAGAAACGAGAGCGCGATTAATGGACCCGTAGTTGCTAACAGACCAATCCGTCGTTTCCCGGTGATCTCCCACTTGTCTTTCGAGCGCCGAACGAGCCGTCCCCACGATCTGATTAATCCTAGATTTACGGGGCTCGATCTGTCGATTCCATGAATTTCGAATCTCCCGCTAAAAACGCAAGATTCCCAGCTAACTAAAATCACTCTGGAAAATATTCGAACTTAAAATATTAACCCCTTGCACTACGACTCCTTTCACGCTACGTTGATTAATTTATTAATACTTAATTTTAATAGTGTCCTTAATGAGACCAAATATTTGTTTTCTATTGTCTGTATTTACTTCCGTTTCTAGACTTTAATAACAGAAGAATTCAATATTATTTCGATTTAGAAGAAATTAACCATTTGCACTCGAATGGTGACTCCGAGGCATTGCTAAAATTATTCTATTGCGTTCCAAAATAATTTTTATATTATGAAAAATTAGATTTAAAAAATTATTAAAAGTATAACTGTTGTTGCATGAGTTACAAGATTCAATTTCATATGCACAGGATACATATTGTCATATAAAACGGAAATGCTACATGTCAGAATAGTTATTTTAGAATTATAGCTAAAATGGCTTCGAGTGCCAGGGTTAATAATATTCATATTTAGGAGATCTTGAATGGAATCTTTAGCAAGGGGTTAATTAGATTGCTTGGAATATTTACACCTTAAATAGTAATTGAATTGTCTAAAATACCTCTAAATTATTAATTTAACTAGACGAACAAGCTCGGTTTATCGACTTCAATATTCCATCGACTGGCTGTTATTTAAAAACGTAGAAATGCAATTTTAGATGAGAACTATCGATAGATTATGTAAAAATATAAATGATTGTATTATATTGTCCAGGTTTATGAACGCATTATCCTTTTAAAGCAGAAAACAATAAAGGATACTCTTCGACGATTTTGAGCAATAATGCAGATCCAGGCAAAAGTTACGTCGCGATATTTCTATAACGTGTTACCGTCGCGGATAGGTGTGTGCCAGTGACCCGGCATAAGTTAAACAGCATTTCCGACGCACGGGGAAACTAGAGCAACGTCTCTACATAAAACAAATACATCTACGTCACCGACGTATCACCCGGTCCCAGAATCTCGGTGTTCTCCCGGCTCACCTGCGTCTTTTCTCATAACGAATTCATCGGACCTTCCGTCTGTAATACTGTTTCCGTTCAAATATTCAAACGCTATCAACATACGGAACACCGGAAGTCTCTTCCGGTCGCGGGACGGATCGCCGGAAATATTCATGCGTCCGAATAAAAATAACGGCGCGAATGGGACGCGAGTGAACGCAGCGGAGTGTCGCTCCGGCGACGGTAACTCGGGAACGAGGGACGAAGGGTGTGAACAAAATGGCTGCGAGCTCGAGAGAATTCGGGATCGAGGAACGAGGAAGGCTTTGAATAAACCTAGTGTCTTCGATCTTTCGGACGGGATGGATGTTGGTCAGTGGTGACGTACGCGTAGGCGAGGATAGTGATTCTCAGACTGCGGATTTTATGCATTTACTGCAAGATTTAACCGCAGTTTAACTTCTTAGGCATCACGCGTCATTATAGTGGCTTTCGCAGATGTTTCGTGCTTCACTCGATTGTATTATTAGTTATTAAAGTAAACGATTAAAGTGAAAGTGTACATGTACAATACACTAAGAAAAGAATATATAGCTGTATCAAAAAAATATATATTAAGAAAAATTATAATTTAGTTATGAAAAATTTTATTCGCGTTACATCCAGCCGTCATTTATTATTTTCAAAATAAAACGTCATTTATTATTTTCAACCGATTACAGTTATGGAAGAAATTCTTATTTTGTGTAGAAATATTTGTATTTTAATTTTATGGTATGGAAATTAGATAAAAATATGTCTATTTACTCATCATGAATACATTTGAACTAATACAATTTCCACTATTTTACCTAAATATATTTCTATTTTAATTTTATGGTACGGAAATTAGATAAAAATATGACATTTCCTTAATCGTCAGTAAATTGAAACTAATACAATTTCTCAGTAATTAAATAGTTTTTACAGATTGAAATTTCTGTCTAAAATATTTTACAAAACTAGAGAAACATTTTTGCTGATCTGTTGCACAGTTGCAGTGGATATTTGATGGGTTACGAAGTACGAATCTGTGTTTCTAGTAACACAATTATTTTTCTCTCTCTGTTCTTATTCCTTGCAATTGATGCAGAAAATATTTACTTAAATTCCTATTGAATGCATCTTCGAAAATGTATCAAGGAAATATTATAGCAAAATTCTGCACGTCTTAATTATAATTTTGACAATACCGTATCTATGGACACTGACTGTTTCCGAGTGCGTAACTATAATCAGCATAGTGTCGCGATGAACAAAGTATAGAGTGAACCTAACAAGGTATTCGTCGCGATTCCAGCTGACCGACTCTGCCCTCATTCGGGCAGCCAAAAACGGGCGTCGCGAGACGCAGCGGCACAAGAGCAGCAAGTTGGCAAGTGCCGTAGAGAAGTAGGGACAGTAAGTATGCGAGAGGAGCCATTACCGTCGAATAGAGTGCGCGCGAGGGCGCAGGTTTGCGCGGAGAAAAAAATCGTAGGCACGGTTGGATAAGGGGGAAGGGGAAAATAGCGGCGCTTTGTGCGGGCAAGTGTCGCTAGTCTTTATGGTGCTGCTCGGCCATAACGATGCCCATTGCATTGTGCGACGGCATAAAGCCGACGAACCTCCGGCGAACCTGGCACCGAGGACGCCGCGGAGCGGTCTCCGTCATTCACCCGTGTCATCTCGGCCCGTTTCCCTCCTAATGCGGGCCAGACGACAAAAGAAACGAATGTCACCGGCCACGCAAATGATCCCTCCCCGCTCCGCCGCGGCCGATCGCGATCCCCGGGATGCGTCTGCGGAGGAAATCGCGGCCCACCTTTCACCCGAAAACTCGGCGACGGAGCAAGATAACGGGGCCGGGAAGTCGCAACGCCGCGAATTGGCTTCGCTATCATTCGCGACGCTCACGAGTTTTTCAAACGAACCGCAGACTTCTTTCACGCGGCGTCGCCTCGCGACGCGCAAGAACGCCCGATCCGCGGACAAAATGCAACGAAGCGGGATTCTTCGTGGTAAGAGATATTGTTTGCGCCAGTTGCAATACCCCTAGCACTATAATAACGAGTCTGACTCGTCATAAAGATTCCATGTACGATCTGCTAAATATGAATGTTATTCATTTCTTCTAAATCGAAATTATATTAAATTTTTCTATTATCAAAGTCTAGAAACGGAAGTAAATAAAGGAAATACAAGAAACAAAAATTGTTTGGTCCTATTAAGGATATTAGAATTCTAAATTGATTATGGGAATTATTAATTATTACACACTATTAGAACTTTAATTAGAACTTTTATTATTTAAAGAAAGGTATAAATTACGTCCTTTCTATTTGAGATATTTCAGGTAACTAACACGAATCAATTCAATAAAAACAATAACGACCAGAAGAGATTCAATAAATCATCGCATGCCTTCACATCTTAAACATATTCCGTGGTAAATAAATAAACCATCCATTTGATTGATTTTTGCATTCATCTTATTTGTTGAAATTCAACACGTCTCCTCAAAAATTAATCTGGAAACTTCTTTTAAAAACTTTCATAATATTTCTCATGTTTTAAATTGACACTTAAATATACCTTTCCTTCTTCTGGGAAAATACAATAATAATATGGTCCAACATTTGTTGCTACGGATCAAGGGAAACCCAGAAAAAACCTGACCAGACCATTTACACATTATAATTATAAAACAAATCAACAGATAATCAAACAAACAAAATATATGTATATATCATCATTCTAAACCCATTTCCGTTCTCATCTTCAAGAATTTCTGTCCTGTAAGTGATTTAGTCAGCACATCCGCCACTTGCTCACCTGTGGGAATATATTTCAATATTATAACATTCTTTTCTATCTGTTCTCTGATGAGGTGATATTTAATATCAATATGCTTTGATCGTTTATGACTTGTCGGATTATTTGCTATACTAATACAACCATTATTATCTTCATAAATTACAATGGGTTCTAATATATTCATTTTTATACTGATTGCTAAAGCTTTTAACCATAGTGCTTCTTTAACAGCTTCAAATAAAGCCATATATTCAGCCACAGTCAATGACGCTGCTACTGACAATTGCCTTTTTGAATTCCAAGTAATTGTACATTTTTCAAACAATTTAAAAATATACCCTGTTGTACTTCTTCTATCACAACTATTACCTCCCCAATCTGAATCAGCATAGCCTATCAAAATATTATTTTTATCACATTCACTTTAACTCTAGGAATTTACTTTCCCCAATATGTCCCAAGCGTTCATGCCATAATTATTTGTGGACTTACCCAATATTATAACCTTACCATTTCTCAAGATTTTTACTCCCTCTTGATCAAATACAATCATCATACCCATTTGGTGCATCTTTGATACTGATAATAAATTGTATGGAACATCTGGTGAGTACAAAACGTCTTGCAGTTCTCCTGTAACTCCTGTATCGCTGATTACGTTTAAGGTACCCCTTTTTGTCGCCATTATAAATGTACCAGATTTCGTCACAGAGATTCTTATAGGAGGTTGTAACTTCTTGAAGTTGCCCGTTAAATCTTCCCTATTAATTATATGGTCCGATGCTCCTGAGTCCAATAAAAATTGAATTTTGTGTGTACTTTCACCACTGCCGTCAGCATAACCTGCCATGAATGAAAAAACCATCTGTAACTGCGGCACTTGTACTTTCTTCCACACACTGCACCGTTTGCAATGTTCTCCTCTTTTCACTATTTTTATATTCCCATGATTTTTTATAATAGTAGCAATCTTGCTTCATATGACCACTGATCACATTGACTTTTGCATTCAACTTATTTGTTGAAATTCAACAAAGGAAAATATTAGGAACAAATAAGTGCTAATCAATGCAACGTAAAAGTAGTTATAGTGCAAGGGGTTAATAGTTCAAGGTGTAAGAAATCAGGAAAGATAACCATCTATGGGCTTGCACAACTTCCAAGTCAGTTGCTAATACTATATGGATATTTTACCACGAAATTTTAATTTCAATTATACCAATTTAATAATATAAGGTCTCTGAGATAGCCAAGAGCAATGTTGATGACTGGAAGCACCGTCAATCTGAAATATCAAAGTAAATGCCAATTGTTGATTTTCTGTTGCTATTATTTTCTATTGATATTTTTTTTATATTTAATAAAAACATTTGTCTAATTTATCGAATAAGAAATATTAAACTTCTTTAGTCAAAAATAAAAGAACAGAAAAATGAAATATGTTTCATTACCCGCCAATAACCGGTCTCTTCTATCCTGCACAGATAAATCGTAGGTTTTCGCTTAATTAATGATTTATTTATTTAAAACTATTCTCCGATTTAACACTCCGGAAATAGGTCAATGAACTATAGATCCGCTGTCTACAAATTTTTAATCATCGTTTCTACGTCCTTGTTTCCCGCGGATCCCAGCCAGATTTGCTTGACGCGGTAACCCGTTATAAAAATAAATCTGTGAGTTCGGTCGGGATGCATTGTGATTATTATTTATATCATCTATAAGTATCTGTCGCGGTTATGAGGATGTTAGATTATTTTTGACTCTCGATGTTTAAATGAAGCGCGGAATATGAGTCGCGTGACGGGAGTGACACGTGACGGAGACAAATATTGACCGAAATGGTGCAGTATCATTCGTATGAAACGATTACGGTTAAGAAAATCCCCGTGTAGGTTTCATTAACCCCTTCCCGTGCTATTAGCTTCACAATTATAATGATTAGAATTTTTCTGATTGCAATAATTTCTTAGAAATAGAAGATTACCGTGTTTCGAAATTTATTTGATTGACTATGTAGGTACGCGGGAGAATTAACAACTCGAATTCGCGTTTAATAAATTTGTTTCGTTGCTGCCACGTGGTCGTCGTGCGGAAGGCGTCTCGCGTCTATATCGTCAGAGTGTTCGTCGTCGACTGTCCAGAAACAAAAAGAACTCTGAAACAATTGGCGGCGACCTGACGACGTGCACGTGCACGGGTCGCCATAGACCGAATATCGATGATGAGAGAATTTTTATACTTCATAGATATTAGAAACAACTGGGAATCTTCATCGCGAGTCACGCTCGTCAGAGTACGGAAATGGGTTAAATAAAAATTGCGGTTTAACGCGATTAAGATTTGGAACTCCGATGTCCAAAAAGACTGAAATTCGCGTGGAGTCTAATCATTAATACATTTCAATGGGGTGACAACAATTCCCGCCGAAATAGAGTTTACAATTTGAGCAGAGAATAAGGAGATTTCTGTTAAGGCGGAATGCGCATCGTTCGGTGAAATTTAATCAGGCCATAGTTTAATATAAAACTTTTCCGTCTTTGGAGAGCGCCGCTTGCCGGAAACATCGGAACGCACCCCGTCGATGCGCGTCTTGCTTCGAGCACATCCAAGAGCCGACAGTTGGTCTCTTCATAGCATTAGACGTCGTTCTTGACGAGCTCGCGAAATTAACGTTTTAATTGAATTCCGGAGAACGAGGTTTTTCTCGTATCGCGCGCACGAACGAGCATCCGAATGGAAATCGCGCGTTAAGTGGATAACAGTGTCGCAAAAATCCATGCACCCCGTTTCACTCGACTCAATCTTGCCGATCAATATTGCCGAAATAAGACGCCACCGGTTTTAGGAGCGAATCTCGGATCATCTAAAACGACGAACATGATCTCAGCTATTACACGAAGTTCGTCTATTTCTTCGTGAGAAAATGATCATCCTCGGAATCTTAAAGGAAGCTCCAGATATAGCAGTTCGAAGATTTGATGAAGATCAGCCAAATCTAAGCAGATGAACCGCGTGTCAATTCTATTCCCGTCGCTGTTAGATTCGACTTCATCTTCGTGACACCTACTGAAAATGAGAATGTCGACTACTTCACCGAGTAATAAAATATTATTTCTCTAGCAGCCGATCTAACTCTAATTTTTCCATTGAAATATTTGAGTTAGTAGGTCGAGTTATAAATAACTTCCGATGCAGCTGGGTGGAACCCATTGTTCGTATCCACCCTCTGTGAGCCATAGAGACAAACGAGTTTTTGTTTTCACTAAATAGACAAGGGTTCGATGTTAATAAAATAAAAAGGAAAACAAAAACGGAATAGATGAAATAAATATAAAATATTCATGATTTGATCTCATAAAATGTATTGGAAGTAAATATTACTTTAGAATAATAAGTAAAATTCTAAACGGTATTTTATAGAGCCTAACGGCTTATCAAAGATAGGCATGTATTGTAGAAACGTTCGCGCGTCTGCAGGCTGCCGTTCAATTGTCCCAAGCACCTGACAAGGGTGTTGCGTTTAACCACAGACGCGTCTAGCGATTATTTCCGGGCACTTGGACCTTTATATCCTTTCCCTGAGCCAGCGGGATGATAATAGAGAGCCGGTTGACGCGCCACTGTTTTTGGACCGGGAATTATTGCCGGTTCCGCGGCCGCCTGATTTACATTTATTGCGCTGCTCGCGTAATGGTGCCGCTATATCTTCGGTTATTCCAACTAATTATACTCCCATTCCGATAAAATATGAGCTACGCGTTGTCGGACGCTCGTTTCGTGCGGCTTCGTTGCGTAAAGCTCAAGAATCGCTACGCGTTCCCGTATCTCATTCGCTACTCACCGAACGCTCCGCTATTAAATATTTAGCCAGAGATTTGCATTATAAATTCTCCTTTGTTGCACAATATGCTCCGTTCGAAACTGCAAGTCTACTTAAATAGCTTCTTTGACGAGAAGAATGAGACGAGTCCGTTTCATTGTCTGGCGCAGGCGGTTGAGGAAACGCTTCGCGAAGAGAAGGAAATTCGGACAAGTTGGCCTAATTATTTAGCGAGCCGGCGCGGGGCAGCAGCGTCGATAAGACGGCCGATTCCACGGAGCCGGTTAACAGCCATATGTACGTTCGCTCGCAGCCGGCGCGGCGGCCTGCAGGTCGCGATTCCCGAGCCCGAGATAATTTTCGTGGTCGACAGCTAATTACATTTAGACCAGGAACGGGCGGAAGACTCGGAGGCTACGTAATCAGAACTCCCGAATAATCCTGTTCCCGATAACTGCGCTGCAGTTTCCACCGTCGATGGTGGTCGGCCGCGTTTCCACCGGTCTCGAATCATCCGCTGTCTCAGCAGACCCGCTGAGAGTTAATTGCCCTCGTTCGTTACGATTACCCGGACGATACATCCTTTTTATTGTTAAGCCGCCGCGATCGTGGCGCGGATATTATTCCAACGGAACGAAGACGACGACGACGACTGTCCGACCGTCCGTTCTGTGGATTCCTGCCTAACCCCTTACAGTACCTCTATCTTCGCAATAACAATGCTTAAATGATTATTCACTGTGATAATTGCTTAGGGGAGAAATAAAATCGATATTTATATTGTGCCTACATTTACTTTAGTTTTTAAACATTAATAACAGAAGTAAAGAATTTGATTTCGATTTAAAGAAACTAACATTCATACTTAACAGATCATTATTAGAAATCACCATCACGAGTCGTCAATGTGCGGCAAGGAGTTAATACTCGATACGGGAAGATCGGTGCTCTCGAGCCGTCCCCCCTCCCTCCTTCCCTTTGATTATTGCAACGAGCATTCGCGCGCATTGTGCACAGGGGCTAGCCACTTCTCTTTGTGGCCTGGTCGCCGATGCCAATTGGCCACGGTTCGTTCTACATACTTCAGGAATCTCTACCTAAGCGGGTTCTACCGGCTCTCCCGCGATCCGGTTCAACGTCGACAGGAATTCGCTGTCCGAATGTTTGCCCGGCGAATGATTCCACGGACGAACCGCTCGGCCAGCGTTTCCATCGGCTTACGAAAGGACGGCCGGGTAATTAAATCATTTTGAACAGCGGCGTTAAAGAAACGAGCATTCTCTTTGCAGAATTTCCAGTTCAACTGGCATTCTTAATTTACGTAATGCTAGTTTTTATGCCTTTGTTACACGGCTTCGTTCTAATCCTCGGTGTTTGCAACTGTCTTGCGACGTCCTCGGCGTTCTCTTGAACATGCGCGCGTGCTTTCAACCCTTTGCAGCGCTATTATCTTCGCAGTTGGAATAATTAGAATTTTCTCGATTTTGATAATTCGCGGTATGTATGTAAGTTACCGACATCTACGAAACATCAATGTGTTTTTTTTATTCATTCTTTTTATTCGAAGGAATATTACGCCATTGTACAGTGAACTAATTCTTTCAGCATTTACAAATAAAATTCGAGTTATTTGAAACAGTATTAAAAAGGATATAATGCTTCAAAAAGTGGGTGGATACTTACCTTATAACAGTGCTCGTTGAAAATCGGAATAAATATTTTATATTTGCATTTGTAAACTGGTATAAAACAGTTGCTGTTGGAGACTGAAATTGCGAAATTCGATCATTATTATCATCATGTAGGATCTCCGTGGATTCAATATTAACCCGTTGCACGCGAGTGGCGCCTCTGAAGCGCCAATGAAAATTGTTATATAATTTACAAAATAATGTTGACATTATTAAAGACCCTTCTGTTAAAAGCGTAACAATTTTACGAGTCACAAGACTGAATTTCACATGCGCGTAAATTATGCCAAGTGCTATACTACAGCTGGCCAAAATAGCAATTTTGGATCTGAGCTTAAAATGGCTTCGAGTGCAAAGAGTTAACAGTTCAGTAGCGAGGAACGTCGATTTCATCCGACGCGGCCTTAAAATTCTATCGCGCGGCTTAAGAGACCCGTGAAACATTTAAGCAGCGCCAGGGACGTAAACCGAATATTGCTTTGCTAAACTCTGTTCTCAGAGATTCGACCCACATTTACTTGCCCGCGGACCGTTAAAAATTCTCTTACTCGGACACGGAAGTGCTTTTATAACAGAAACATCTTTCGGTCTCCCGGAACCGAGGAGTTTACCCCGCGCGGCTTGCCGATGGCCCACTTTGTACCGCAGCCCCGGGGCCACCGTCTAGCGAAACCGTCGCGATCATTTCCGGCCGATTTGCGATACGCGGTGGCGTGCGCGGTGAATTTAAACGCGGCTCACCCGCGAATCTGTACAACCGGCTTAGCCGCGGAATCGAGCCGACGCGTCATCGCCGGCGGCGACGATTACTTTTCCCTACGAACGTTTTCTTAGCGTTGTTTCTGCGACGATTCTTGGTGTCGGGTATAAGAATCACCAATAGTAGAACGAACGCATGTCAATTTTTTTAGACAGGGTCCACTAATTGTTGAAGTTTTGTGTGTTAGTTTTATTAAATCTTGAATCAGAATAGCATAAGTAAATATAAGAAGTCGGAGAAGGAAAGAGAATTGAGAAGTAGAAGGCTTAGCTGTTAATAGCTTCGATTAATAAAATGAATTTAATATTGTAGAGTTTATATTTTTTAACTTACTTATGGGTTGGGTAACGTGTTCCAAAATTATCTATATTTGTAGTTAATAAAGCGCTTCCTCTTTGTACGTTTTATAGGTTAACCACGCGTTGTACTTTTCTCTTTTTTATTCTAAAACCAATTATGAGGTCTTGATGGATAACTCTCAATAAATATACATATACTCGCGATCGGGAAATGAGGGATACCTAATCTCATTTCGTCAATAATTAAGCAACCTTTTCTTTAGCGTAAATGCAATCTGAAGTTTCGTTTACAAGTTATTAATAAAAAATGATGACCAATGGTAGGCAAACCATTGAGTAAAATTGAGTAAAACTTCAAATCAGTGGTTGAGTCATGTCAGTATTGAGTACACTGGATTTTTATTTTATACACTTGTTGAACAATGCAATTTAAATGAGTTCAGAATATTTCCTGTAAAGAATCATTGATTATTAAAATTGGAGAGACTGAAAAGCAAAAAGACTGAAACTTTCGTGATTATTAAACGACACTTATTAAAGATTTAATGCTAGAACTATCGCGACCTAACCTCTTCAGGGATGAATTTTTATAGTAGGGGACAATCTAATCTAATTTTTTATTTATCATCCATCTCATTTTATTCGATGAGATCTTGTTAATATTGCTGAGGAATTCTGTGTCGAACTGTTTTTCAACTGATTCTCATTTTCATTACATTAAGAATAATTATAATTTAAAGAAAACTAAACGTACACGTGCGTACCCAAGGGCGTGAATAGGTTAAACACGACTAAAGTATACTATTTTATAACAGTGTCAAAACTAGATTTATTTAAACTCTGTACAATCTATATTATAATATATGTTGCAAGAAGAAACTGTACTTAAAATTATCTCTTAGAAACATTTTTATAATACCGAGAACAGTGAAAGATATAAAGGAAAAAAGTTATAAACCAGTAATTTCGGCTGGTTCGATAGTTCCAGTATTAATGAAGCTATAGTACAAAATTTTGAGAATCAATTTCGGCCGATGATGTCCAAGAAAATAGACGTCCCCTTCCCTTATGCGCCGCAGGGACGAAAATAAACGTCGGACCCAGACAACGCAGCAGCAACGAGTCGAATTTCCCGCTTCAATTTCGCGGCCGGTATTCGATTTTCGAAGGCTAAGGGCCGCCACGATATTTCTTCGGCTGAGACGGCGTCGATCTTTTTTCGGAAATTCCTTTTTGCCGCACGGCTCCGCTGCTTCGACGGTTACCGCTCGTTGTTCGAGGGCTCGACCGACTCCGGCGAGAAGAAATGGCTTCGCCACGGGTAACGTAGTTAGGCGAACGCGTGGCCAATGAGCCATTTTGTACCCGAACCCCACGGCCTTATTTTTCATCTCTCCCCCTTTGGAACGCCGGGCACATCATTCTCCTAACGCTTTGCTTCCGACCTCCTACTGCACTACCTTACAGGAAGCCGCGGAGCGACGATACTTGATTGCCCTTACTTCCGCGTAGACGATTGTACCTCCACCACTTAAGGAGATAGACTTCTCCGAGCTCTCGGAAACGTCGAATTTTCATCCAATTTTCTTTACTCCCCCGAAACGATTCGTGACGTTTAGCGGAATTATAAAAACGCCTCTGCGCTTTTAATTTTCTGATGATTGCTGAAAATATTCTGCAAGAGACATTACACAAATTATGATTTTCTACGATGCTTTCTTTATTGTAAATTCAATTCTAACATACTGGAGAATAAAGAAACTCACGGTATTAAATTTAACTAAATCATGTAACGCTAGACTATCAATAACAGCATTAGTAATCCTAAATAAAAAAATTTTAAGTAATCAGAAATTGTCTCAATATTAAGAGTCTCTGAAATTATAAAATTTCTTTTATAAAACTAGGATAGAATATTCCTAATTAATTACTTAATTTATTAATGCCTTTTCAAGCGCATATCGTAACAAAAACAACAAGTTATCTAAATAAATTCAATCTCGTATTAAAAAGCGACGCACGTCAATCTCGACACTTTGCCAAACTACATTTCACGTTTACGCGTTCTAATGAAACAATTTCCCAGCAACAGTTTTTCGCGTTAATTTATCTTTCACGAACAATTTGCAGAACAGAGAGGTTCAGCTCGTCCTCGTCTACGAAATCTCCGGACGGTCTCCGGGTTTTTATTCTCTCGCTCGACGTCAGAATCGCGATTCGTGCTCCACGTCTGTTACCCGGCGAGATTTTTCCCATTTCCCGATTATCTCTGATTAAGCGGGGTAGCTCGAGTCGTCAGGCCAGAAGATTTCCCGGGAAAGGAGAGGGAAACGCGTCGGGGTACGCTCGCCCGTGGACCTAATTGAATTTCTTTCACCGCATGGCCGACGATCGCGCTTATCAGACCGAATCCGCCGTCGCCGCTCCCCTCTCCCCGGCCCCCGACCGCCGACGAAGACAAGTATATTCTATGAAAGTTTAATTTATTAACTGTCGATATCGAGAGTGCCACTTTCTTTTTTTTTCTCTGTTCGCGACCAGGCCGCTAATGGCCGGCAAATATCGACCGAAATAATTAATTCTGCCGACCGGCCTCGTTTAAATAGCAATTTACGTGTAAATAATGATAAAATAAAATAATAGGCGATGCCGCGCGACCGTTCGCAGTGTAACCCACGATATTATTATTCCTTCGATCGATCGTTTCGTTTTATTATTCTATATCACCGGCCGACACACTTCGGTTCGTTCGATCAATTCTAATTAAACTAATCGCGTAAGCAGACTGCAATGTTTAGTGACCTTTCGGAAGCGCAATAACGCCGTCACAGATGTTTGCAGTAATTAAATAAGCTGGAAGAAACGGAAAATAGATGAACGATCAATTTTGCATTGAATGAACGCAGGAGTCGGTTTCTCTAAGTAACGAATTATTATTCATTCAGTTAGAGTTTCGAGAAGATCTATATTTTTGCATTTGGAAACATTTTAGCTATGAAAAAATATATAATATATAATTCCGATTTCTATGATAAATAATGAGTGTATTATATGCAGATAAACTGACTATTAAAACGAAATTAAAACAGCTGTTTAAATATTCACAAGTCTGGCGATTTAAAAATGATTTTGAAACGCGATGAAACAATTTTTAGCGATTCCTTGGAGTCACTTCTCGAGTTTAATATAATAGAAAATTTAAGATAATATAATAGAAAACTATTTGTTAAATCAAGTGTCTTGAGATCGGTGTTCGTTCGAATTACGTCCCACGGACTTACGTTCGGAGAAACGAGTCGCATTTATAAAAGCGGAAATACAAATCGTATCCTAGCCCTTCGACTTCAATCGGCGGGACTGATGAAGTCGACAGGGTCCGCGAGATCGATAGAGGAGTCTTCTTTAATCAGACGCTCGGTCCCCGATCGTGGGATTTAACCGTGAATCGTCGTTTTCGAGCGCGCGTCGTAGATCGAGAACGGCTTCTCATCGGTTAGGGGAGCGCCGGCTCGCGGGCCGCGCTCGGTAAAGTAAAGTAAATAATGATTAGGGCGATTTGTATTTTTACGTCGTGCCTGATTTCCGTTGGGTAAATATTGCGAGGAGTTTTCTTAAGAACGTGCCGCCCGCCCCGGCTACGGCGTTTTCTGTCTCTCCCGCCCGTCGACTTTCCGCCCTTTGCGACGCAACGGCGCGCGGATTCTGTCGGGCACAGGTCCCGGAGACGATGTTTTTCAAGCAGCCGGTCTTCCTCGTCCTACAGTTATTTAGAAGTAATTTCTCGGCCGATGGAATTCCGCTCCTTCCGTCGCCCGGAACGAATCACGTCGCGCAGATTACAAATTCGGCGGTGATTTCGGCCTGATAAAAACCGTCCGGCGAACTTTCATTTTCTCTCTTCGCGTTGCGATTACCGGTAGACGGTCCTTAACACGTCGAGCGCCACCCGATTATATAAGGAAATCCCCGTCAGGCCACGCACTCTGGTATCGTGGTGCAGTAATACAAAGCACACTGCAACTTGCAAATTAGAATTTACTCGATGCATTAAATCCATTAAAATTTTTCGAAAAAGATACGTTAGTAATAGAATCCAGTATTAAATAAAAATTAAGAGGACTTTAAATAAATTTTAGGTAATAACTTAAAACAATGTAAATTTTTTAGTTTTATATCATATTTCACACTGTCACTCACCGATGACTGACGTGGCACTCAACGTGATAAGAGATTTCTTCATCGAGCTCATGCGACAATTATTCCTCGCTGTCTGGTTCGAAGAATTCTATTTTAGTCAATTGAATTTTTAATTTTGGATACTCCAGTTATGCAAATGCTCTAAATTCTATTCAAGACAATGCTATCCTCTGTATTAATTAATTTTGGTTGACGCAAGTGTCGACCTCAAAATTTCAAGGAAATTCGAGTTATTTAATCGAGGATATTTCACACAATTTTTAAACAGATGTCAAAATTAGCAGGACTATTATGACCCGAAAATTTGACAATATAAATTGAACACTCTAGAACGTCGTTTCCTTTATCAGAACTCGATATCTCACTTTCAAGTACATCCAAATTGTTTCTTAATTTTCTTTGTTCAAAAAGGCCCATTCGAATCCAAAGTGATAGCGAAGAGCTTATAAATTTATCACAGTTGATCCTATTTCAACTTTTTCATATTCTAATTATCTTAGTAAAATTCATTTTATTGCGAACATATCGCAAGGAAGTCGAATTTAGAGAACTAACCGAAAACGATATTAGTTCACTCGATCCTTTGCACTCGATTGTGCCTGCGAGTGGTGCCTCAGAGTCATCACTCAAGATAATTATACGATGTTCTTGTTTATCTTTAAAAAAACTGTTGAAAGTGTAATTATTATATAGACTCAATTTCATACGCATAAATTGCATTAAGAAATCACATAAAATGGAAATAGTTAGCTCGCGCGAAAGTATTTTAGATTTAGAATGAAAATGCTTTCGAGTGGAAAGGGTTAAAAAAACTTAAAAGTCTCCGAGCGTGTCAGAAAGATAGCAATCCGTTGCAACTTGTTCTCCGATATGATCGTAATTCCGAGAGGGCTTCGAATAGATCTCGCGCGACCCGCGCACCGCGCATCGTTCGACTTCGTGGAATTTCACGGAGGAGCTGCAACGAAGGACCATCGTTTCGCGCGACACGATTTCCGTTGTAAGTGAAATCCTATTCAAAACCGTCTCTAGCGAGCGGGAGCCCCGAATCCCGAACGAAAAAGAAAAAAAAAACGAAAAAAAGAAGAAAGAAAAGCTGGAAAAAAAAACTGAAAGAGCTAGATATCGCGCGCGCGTTTGTCGAGGCGATCGGTGTTCGATATTCAATCGAAACGAGAATTGGTCGGCAAACGGTGTGCCCGAACCGCTTTTTTTTTTTCCCCTCTTTTTTTTTTCCCTCTGGTTCACCAGTTCCTGGTTTGCACGTTTGTAAAATCACTGGCTAAATAATGTACAGACACGGTGTACCGATGTTCGTTCAAGTGAAATCGGTTGCCGGTAGGCTGAGAAATCGTGTGTTCTCGTCCTTCATGCGGAAACCCAGTTCCCGGCGCACAACCGGGGCCACCGGGAACTCTGCGGGCGCGCGCGCCCGGGATTTCTGTACGTGTGCACCTCCAAAAAGCAATTTTATAGTTTTTCGAGCGGGGAAACACCGTCGTGTTTATTTCATCGACCCTTGTCGCGCGCAACGGACCGTATTTGTTTATACGGTGCCGGATTTAGACGGAAATGTGTATCCTACTCGAGCGAATCCCGTAATCTACCTGTTTGCACACTTCTTTGGAACCGGATATCAGCGAAAGCGCGTCTTTGTGTCCGCCGATTCTTTGACACCCGAGGAATAGTTGTTTGTACGAGCACGTTGCTTTACGGCCAACATAAACAGCTTGCCGGACATCGTGAAACACAAATCTACGGATTGCTAACGAATCAATTTTCCTAAACGAAATATTTATTTCGAAGTATTTAATCAGCTGTGGTGATTGTACAATTGTAAGAAAATTGTGAAGAAAGGAATATTTTTCATACGTTTGGTTGAATCGAATTTCAACCACTTTATCATCGATGGACGAAGTAGGACGAATTGATTTTGATTTCTTATTTAACAGTTTTATAATTGTAATTGTAATTTATTTATCTATGTATAGAGGTCGCGAAACTCTTTGTTACGACATAATATATTAATAATATATAAAATATTAATTGTTGTGAGTAACGTAGTAAACAGAATGTTTCCATCTTGATCAGACAACAAAGATGAACTTTAAAGTCGATTTTCTCAAAAACGGATCCCCGATTAATAAATGTTCTACCAAGTTTTTTTTCTTATTTTTCACGTAGCATCCTCCTCCTCTCAATTGACTACTAAAATATGAATATGGATAGCAAATTTTTATGTCAATAATAACACGATAAACATTAGCGATCTGTTTAATACATACAATAAAGGGTTAAATAGAATTTGCGATAAAATTCATTAATTTAAAAACAATAACAAACACTCTCCGAGAAAGAATAAAGTGATTGTCCACGAGCCAGTCGATCAATCTCCCAGCTGCAAACTTCGCCATACAGGTAACATATCAACCTCCAGCATCGAGTGCGCGGCGCTCGTTAAGAATCAAGAATAGAAAGAGCAAGACAATAAATAATCGCAACACGGTGCTCGCCGAACCGAACGGTTCCCGCCGGTTTCCCGCTCGTAAATTTCCGCGCGCTGCAACGCGGCCATGTGCACCCGAGAAAATTTGCATGCCGCGTTAACGCGGCTCGCGGACGGTGGAAAATCTTCCGAGGAATTTCGATCGCGCGCACGAAATTCACCCGGAACCATCGTCGGTCCGTTCTCCCGCGGGATACTTAATTTTTCCCACGCCCTTCGCGTGTTCCGCCCGCGTCCGATCTTCTCCTCGGAGCAGAGCGGCCAGGACCAAAATGAATGCGATTGCAGCGTAAACAGGGGGCGGCCGTCAGCCGGTGCAGTCGATTTCTGCGGCGCTCGCCGCCTCGTTACTTAATTTCCCGGCGTTCTCATTATGACTCATTAAAATTTCATTCCCCGGAGGGAAGAGCCCGGCCCACGCCCTCGCTTCCAAAGATAGGGGTACGAGACCCGCCTTTATCCGAAGCGACCGGGGCGCTTCGACTTCTCCTGCTACAAATTAGGCGGCGAACCGGGCTCGGCGAGACCATTTTACGCGTCGCCGTTGAAACCGGTGTCGCGTTTTTCGCTGCTGTTGATTATCCTCCTGTCAACTTTGTCAGTCATTTGATATTCTTAGCGCAGTACCGCACTGATATTATAAAATATCAGACAGTTAAACGAAACTATAAGATACGTTGTTTTATTCAAAATAGATTTCATTTAATATAATATTTCATTTAGATTATACAAATAAAATTTATGATTGAACTTTTCAATTTAAATTGCGTTTCACGAGCAATCAAGGAAATTTCACTTGAAGGATATCAAATAAATTTCGTAAATAGAATTATTCAAAACTGCAACAGAGAATTTATAGCCTCTCTTTGACGATATATTTTTATCACATGTAAAAGAAGATATGATGCGTTTAGTACCATAAATATAATAAATATAATAAACATAATTATGTATTTAACAAAACACTTGGAACTATACTATGAGACGTTCACTATAGCAACACTGCTAACAGACTAAACTCTGACATTTTCATTTTAATGATACAAAATTTGATCGATTTACATTATAACATTCGAAGACCAAATTGTCTTTGTCATTGAGATGACAATTGTCATTGTCTTCCACACAACTGACCTTATACAACCCTGCAGACTCTTGCAAAGTATTATTAGAAGTAAGATGATATAATATCACGAATTAAAGATAAAAATCGCAGTGCCTGAACGTTTAGAATACAGCGATCGCAAAACTTCGGCTCTAAATGGCGCGGAACTGCTTGGCCTTTCGCGAGAGCATCGCCGCGACGTATCGCATTACTGTAACGCGGACCCACCGATCTTGTATCGCCGACTCGTCCCCGCCGAAGAAGCTGCGGAAGAACAGGGAGGGGCGGAGGAGAGAGGCACCTCTTCGGAGAGCCCCGGGTCCCGTGATCGCGGAAACTACGCTTGTCGGCCGAGTTTCCCCGGCGCGGCACCGCGTTAACGGCTAACTCGAAGCTACGTTAAATTAAACAGAGGGGAGATAAGTTTGGACGTGTCGCTAACTTTGCTCCTCTCAAACCAACCCCTCTTACGAGAGACCTGGCCCGCGTACTCTTCCGCCCGGCAATCTCGGCGCCCGCCACTCTCGGCCACTCCGACAATACAAAGACGCGGACCGTTGAAAGCTTTCGCAGAGATTTCGCGATGTCCGCTGGCCGGGCGAAACTCTCTTGGCTCGGGACGCGACCGGCGACCGGGCCACGGTCCCTCTCTCGGACACTGGGAAAATATTGCGTCCGTTCGAAACGGTGGCTGGATGATTAGGGCTGGTGGCGCGGTTCCGGCTTTTGGCAGAACTCTGATAAAATCTGAGTGACCGTGCCTTCTCTAAAATGAGGATTTATATCTTTTTTTTTGTTTTATTCCTTTGTGTTCAACGTCGCATCAACTAGTATCATATAGACGACCTGTTTGAGATAAATATAATTTTACGGTATAGTGTTATATGTATATGAATTGATGACCTATTTTTCATACGTTTTTAACCCTTAACAAATGAGAAGCGACTTTCAGCAGCCACTATGTTTCGTGCAGCAGGAATGGCGCGATATATAATTGTATATAATCGTATATATAGCGTTATTCGAATACAAATAAAGGGTTAAAATACGAACTATTTTATGCGTTATTTATTTCATCTAATCAACTGGAAATACAGACACGTTTGAAACCAACGAATTATGCTGATTGTAACATTTCGAACACATCCTGTTCTGCATGTTTAATAAACCAGAATTCTTGACAATGTTTGCCTATGATACCAGCGACAAATCGTTCTGCCGTAATCGCGCGAAGCTTGGCGCGCGAACTCGGTTTCAATGTCGACAACGAGTTGTCCGATCATAGTTTTCGGTGTCGAAACCATTCGTAACAACTAACCGCCCCCTCCCGACGAATTGTCACCGATAATTATCCACGTCCCGTTCCCATCAATCCAAACGCAAACGAGTCTGTGCATAATTGACAAACGCAATTATTAAATTAGATTTCCGATAACTATAAATGCCAGCGGCTCGGTTGTGTTTCGGTGCCCGAGTGTATCAGAAATACAGGCTTGACCTTTTCATGATGGATAGTGGAAATATTCGGATCGACAGCTGGCACCGTGTGACGTTACTAGTTTGCATTCGCCTAAAATAAAGGAAGCGCATGGAGGTTCTGTCATGAAGTTATCGGAGATACGTTGAAAGCCGATCCGACGTTCCTGTCATGCTGTTCAGACGTTCAAAGCACTACGGACGAAAAACTGAGGAACGGTGTTCTATATTAGCGGACGGGATAATGTGCCGCGCTCGGGATAAGCGCCGCGCGGAGATTCGATACGGAATCAGCCACGGATGGTAACCAATTATTCTAATTCCACCGAGTACTAGCAACAGTTTCTCTGGTACACTAAATTTAGCGACATTTAGCGTCGGAAACGTACGCGATACCAGCATTGACGAGTTCACGAACTGCTGGTCTAGGAATAGATTTAGGAACGCATCGAATCGAAGCGCTGCTGAAACGAACATCGTTCCCTTCGACACGACCTTTATCGTTGGAGTTCAAGATCACTCGAAGGTCACATCACAGAACAATGGAATGTATTTTTGTACGCGGCACGAAAATATACGTGTATAGTTACTTGAAAATGGACATCGATCATCTCGAAGACTACGTAAAGGATGATTTAGAAAAAGCTACCCCCATGTGATGCTTTTAAAATTGTACACAAATAATTTAATAGACATCGATGATCTCAAAGACTATGTACAGTAACATTTAGAAAAATCAACCCCCGCGTGATGCTATTAAAATTGTACACAAATAATTTAATGGACATCAATGATCTCAAAGACTACGTAAAGTAACATTTAGAAAAAGCAACCCTCGTGTGATGCTATTAAAATTGTACATAGATAATTTAATACTTGCTCAAAATTAAAAGAGATAGTAAGAGGATCGTACTTAAGTATAAAGAGTGAGAGAGGGTAAGACCAGCGTATTTGTTGTAATTTATACAGTTTCCTTTATGTAATAATACCTCGATTCTTTACGTGAAAATAAGAAATTATCTGAATCGAAGCACCGAATCATTCCGATACCCGTTCGAAGTGCATCGCAGAAGCCAGGCGCGCTTCGATACCCCTTGGGACATACTCCAGGTGTCAACCGCCCGTTCACCAAAGGACAAGCACCAGCCCGAGACTTTCGCTTTCAAGGAGAATATCGTAGACTGACAATAAGAAGCGCGACCGTCGCGATCTACGCCCGCTAAGAAACTTCTGCTCGGGTAAGCGACACGCAGGGGCGAAGCCCTGAAGCCGACACGCAGCATGAAAATTCCCTTAGACTCGAAGGGTTAGAAGATCCTGGAGGACGGCGACGACAGAGCCCAGGAGTCTCCCAGGAGCTGCGTATTTTACCTAAACGACGTCAAAGGGATGGTCGGGCTCTCGCTTTTGGAACCAACCCCCTATATGTATACTAGCTCCCCTGCCCCATCTTCCGACCATTCGCGCCGGCTGGCCCGATCCTCTTTTCTCCCTCCCACGGGGAACGCGGAGAGGGAGCCGTTTTAAAGCCCGTGGAAAGGGTGAAAGTTCCCGGCCTCAGGTATTACTCCATATCTGCCGGCGTTGTGTTCCGTCGCGTAACACGGAACCACGACATACATCCTCTTATTCAAGGGGTCTACGAAACATTGAGCACAGTGTTTGTGATAGTACCTGTTTGAGGAATTAATAGAAAAATTAACCATATTTCAGTTTTCGAGATATCTGGAATTTTGGATTTTTTTGGTTTTCCAGTTTTGATAACCACAGCTTGCAATCGAAAAATCTGAGAAAATTTTGTAATTATCAGAAGGGAGAAAAAAAAGTGCAATCTAATTTACCGTGTAACTACCCTTACGGGCGAGTGACAGGGTTGAAATTTTTGCAGAAATGAATTAAAGTTTTAAAAAAATGCTATAGATAAAAATCGACTATTTTACCCTCGTATATAAAAGACTTCCTTGATCTCTTAAACAGATTACCCTTATATTACATATACCCTTACGTATACTCTTACATTATTTTATTTATTATATTTTTATTTTACTTCCCAAATTACATAGAAATAGAATTAAAAATGAATAAACCATGATTTCATTATACATTTCCATGGAACATCGCGAAACGTCCGCCCTGTTCGTCCTCGCTCAGCAGTTCACCCTTTATTCGCGTCTCGGGTCGCAATTCGGAGGGGGACAGGTGAAAGCGTGTCGCGGGGTGGGTCGCAGGTCGCGTTAGAGAAGCAAGGTGCCTGGCGCGGCTAATGGAGATGCGATGTAGACGGATCGTAAACTTTTATAGCCATAACCCGGCCGAGTGGCTCTCCCGCGTTGCTTCTTCAACCTGCCCCGGAGTCCCGAGACCGCGATCCCCGTGCACCGATTTTTATTCGCTCGATCGGCTCTCTGCCGACTCGACACCTCAGGATTTCTTCTTTTTTTATCGACGGTTCTTTGCTTGTTTTTCAAAATGAGGAGGGGTTCGTAACTATAAAGGATTGCCATGGTTTAGGAGTTATGTGATAGGAGAAACAGGGGCGAGTCTGGAACAAGAATAGAATATAAAATTAGAAATTAAATAAATTAATTTATGCGTTTTATCAATTATACTGAGTGTAGTTTTCTTGGTAATTTTTCTAGAATCATCCTAACGCGTGCGAAACATGAAGACGATAAAAGAAATAAAAATTGTCTATCATTATTACGGAAAATATTAAGGATAAATAAATGCTAATCAACGGAAGGTAAAAAGAATCATATTGCAAGGGGTTAATAACCTTCGAAATCTTGTGAATTGGATTCGATATTTTACTCTCGTGCTTCTCCTAAACAGTCGTACTGCGAGATTCCGCAAAAACGAATAAACTTCCCAAAGTCATTCTACCTCTCCTATCAACTTTTTGTCTCAGACATCTAACGAAATAAAGAACTGCTCGCTTTCTAAGTTGTCTCATTCGCAACGGATGCGCCCGATGCAAGCGCGTTGAAGTACTGCCTTCCCCTTATCTTCGCCAACAAATTTTGCTTAATGTTCGGCGCATTTGGCATCGCGCGAAGGTATTTGCCGTATAATGTCACAGTATAAATTTCACGCGCATCGTATCAAATTATGAATAATACATTTCAGGCGAACGCACCAGATCTTTCTTGCAAACCGTTGGAAGACTACCAGGAAGAGGGGTGCTTGTGTTTCGAAAATTGTTGCGCGACTAAAATGCGGCGCAAAATTTGTGCGTAGAATTTGGAGGACTCAGAATCTATCGAACGATTCGGAGAATATTAACCCTTTGCACTCGAAACCATTTTAACTGTAATTCTAAAATAACTGTTCTGACATATAGCATTTCCATTTCATACGACGAAACGTATTTTATGCATATGAAATTGAATCTTGTAGCTCATGCAACTGTTATACTTTTAACAATTTTTTAAATCTAATTTTTCATAATATAAAAATTATTTTGAAACGTGCTGTAACAATTTTACTGACGGCTCCGAGTCACCACTCGAGTGCGAATTATTAATGCGGCATCACGTTCTCGTAAGTAAGCGTTCAAAAAATTGACCTAGAAATGTGTTTGATGCTATGCAGTTTGTGTTTTACCATCCTGTGGAAACTGTTTCGATTTTATAGATGTGCCAAGGTTTTCGAAGGGAAGCTTAATCCCTTACCGTATTTGGACGAGTCTGGCTCGTCATAGAGATTTTTATTAATATCGTATTAAATATAAATGTTATTCCGTTCTTTCAAGCTGGAATAAAATTCTGACCTCTTGTCATCAGTATTGAAACCTTTAAGTAAATGTAAACAAACGGAATAAATATTTTTTCCTTTCCTTCTATGAAATAATTATAATAGAAAAAGTTCCCATCCTTGCAACTATGAAGAAAATGGTACGGCAAGGGGTTAAATAGGTAGCGATCCATTCGAGTTTTCGAGCGATTCGAACGTCGGGATCCCTCGCGCAGGTTTTTTAGTACGCTCGTCGCGAGCGTTTCGTATCAATTATAAATTAGTCGAACGTCGAGCACGGTTCGACGGACAACGCAGACGTTACATTGGAACGAAGAAGAGAGCCCGGCGACCGTGCAAACGTACATCTCCGATCGAAATTGGAATATCCGGGGATAGAATACGAAAACGGATATATACCGGGAGCAACGCGTGATTTATATTCAATGGAGATGGTACTTCAAATTTTTACCGGCACCGAGAAAACGGCCGGGGTTATATTCAAGCACGATATTTTATGTAACTTCCCGATATTTGCATGAGCTGATAGTTCGGAGGGCTGTTCGTTTTATTCTTAGTCATTTACATTTGTAATACTGCGAAGTGTATTTCGAAAAGGAGGTCAGATTGAGTCGATAGGGTCGATGGGGGGTCGATGGATTTTCGAGTTACGAGCTCGCCCAACCCCCTCCCCCTCCCTCCTGACCGTCGACTCCTTTTACTGCGCTGCCGTTTAAACCGGTCGTTTGTGATCCTACAATCGGGAACGAAGCGAAAAGTCCCGGAAAACGTCCGAACGAAATTCCTGCTTCGCCTTTTTTTCATTGAAATCAAGCAGAACATCCCTGCGCGATTCGGTTCTTGGAATTCCGTATCTGTTCTGTCAAAATATGCAGCTACGTGTACATTAGACTAATAGCTTTGTGGAGCTTGATACAGATTAGTACAAATTTAATATGCTATAGCATTAAAACTTTTCAAAAAATTTATTTTCTACATTTCGTTGTATACTTGAAAGAATCTTCCCCTTTGAAATCCTACAAATCCTGTTCATGTAGTATTTGTTATCAAAATCTTATTGTCACCTTCGCATTAAATATTTATTTAATTAAAAGAGATTAAATTGTTTAACCCTTTTAGTGCCGGAGGGCCGATATATCGGCTCGCGCAGCACTGGCGAAAAGTGCCTTATACTTATACCTTTCTTATTTATATAATTTCCAATGAATATAAAAAAGTTGCCGTCATTGTTCCATTCTCAATTTCGTCCTTAATTCACTGCTTTTTCAATTATGTAAATATTGCTTTTCGTTTGATTTTTATGAGCCTTTCTCCAAATCCTAGCAAACTGTGAAATTTGGCTTTTTCGCCCGGCACTAAGAGGGTTAAACAAGTATTAATAATACCGTATAATAATAATATAAAAGGAAAGTCTTATTTGTGCAATAAAAATTGAAGGGTAACCTCACCGTGTAAGTAACAGTTAAATGAAAGAACAGAGAGAATAGAAGTAGATTTGACTGGAGGCCACAGTAACTTTGCAAAAAGCTAACGGAGCAGGTTGTACTCCAGCTAAACACCTTGACCCCACTCGATTAGCGTGAAAGAGAGAGAGAGAGAGAGTATGTTGGACGGTGGCGGCGAAGCAGCCCGCCGTCGCGTTCGTTCCCGGGCTAATCGCGAACAATGCGCCGCTAACAAATTCAAAGTGCTCCTTTATTTCGATCCCCACGGAGTGTCCTTCATCAGGTCGGTACACGGGTAGTGGAACGAAGGCGGCCCGGCTCGGCCCGGCCCGGCCCGGCCCGGCATCGCGTTCTCGCCGGACCGTTCTCTCGAGCTCGGTAACCGCGCGTATCGCGCGACTGTACCCGTTCGGCCGCGGCCGGTTGTTTGTTAAATACGCCACTTAGCCGTCAAGTCGAGCGCGGTTAGTTGTTTGTTTTGCTTGAAGCACTCGCGATAATTATTCATCGTTGCCTTTATGCCACGCCTCACCCTTCGAGAGTATGGCCCCGACCGACGAATAACGACCGGCTCTCCTCTATTGACGATGGTACTCGCGAGAGACCACCCCCTCGCCGCGCCTCGCCGCGCCTCGCCGCCCCGTCCCTCCTCGTTTGACTTCAGGAAGAATAAACTGCGAAAAGGACCCGTTCTCTTGTGCACTTACTCCCCGTTATGCTCCGCATTCAAGCCGAACGCAATCGTTCCTTTTCTCCTCCTCTTTCTCCCCCTTCCTCTCGCCCCGTCGCGCCGCTCTCCTTTCATCCCTTTCCGCGCTCCTTTCCCGAGACCGGGATCTCTGTCGCTCTTTCCCGCTCTCGCCGCGGAGCAGCACGACGTCGGCCAATACTCTCTCCCTCCCCCCGGCTGCATTGTGGCCGTCAAACGACGTAATAACGATAAGAGCGTTCCCCGACGAAAAAAACAATTTTCTTGCCTTTTTCGCCGTTTCTCGCCGCTCCGACCTCGCTCTTTAACCCTCTCGTACTCCGGACACCGTATTGCGATCGCGAGCTTTCGACTTTCGCGTTTGACGAAATCGAAATTCCAAAATTTCCAATTGCTTCGATCTTTTTTAACACTAAAGCTAGAGGATAGTAAAATTGACTGAAGTGCAATGCCTCAGTGACAGAGTACAATTTAGTTAGATCTCGTGCAGTTTTTGCTATAGTAGGTACTCCAATAATGTAATCTATTCAATCATTCATTATGATTTATTTATTATGAAAATGTTTTCACGCTTTTAAAATGTTAATGAAATCACAATATAATTATACTAATATCATACATAAGGGACAAAAAAATAAAATAAATATTATACGTATAGAAAGATACAATTATATATAGAAGATACGTAAAATTAAATTACAGTTAGTAGTGTTACTGTCAGTAGTGTTACTTATTTCTATATTTTATATATATATATTTTACATTCCCTGCGGTCTACTTATCACTTCCTTTGATATCAGACTTCGTGCAATTACATAGTTTCTCTCCTTTATCGACGCATTCGTCGTGCAAACTGGAATTTTTCAGGAGCGGAACAATTAACCTTGAATGCAAGAGAATACGATCCCAAACTAACCGAGACGATATCACCGCGACTAAATTGCAAAACGGCGGCAGCGAAACGCGCATCTTTGAACAGAAGTTATTCAGCAATTTCGGTAACCACGCGTTCCGCCGCAATCGTTACTTTCGTCGGCACCATGAAAAGCCCGAGAAAGCAGTCTCGATTTCCCTTGGAAATTTTGCCGGCGCGACCGCGGATCGATAAATCTCGGGAACCGGCCTCTCTCTCTCTCTCCCGAAATTAGTAAAACAATACCGCGTCCGTTGCTTTTAACAAGCCGTTGATCGCGCTAGCGAATAGCCCGAAAACCATCGGGCCCGTAAAGTTTCGCGGAACAGGGAGCGAACGGGGGGGGGGGGGGGGGGGAATGGAAGCCGGGGCGCATAATGTCTTGCGGGGAGGGGCTCGGCCCTTAGCGTGAAAATTCTACTCGGCCGAGTACACCGCTTTCGCCGGTCGTTAAAGTCTCGTCGGGTCTTCATCCTCGCGGTTTCATTTCGGGTACAAGGCGAAAGTTTCCGGGAGATCG